>NC_062232.1:46781011-47081011 GCF_902686445.1 Sciurus carolinensis
GGCAAGAATGGAGGAAGGAGGGACTGTATAGAGGGAAAAGTGAGGTGGGAGGGGTCGGGGGGAAGGGAAAAAATAACGGAATGAATCAAACATCATTACTCTGTGTAAATATATGAATATGCAAATGGTATGCTGTTACTCCATGTACAAACAGAAACAACATGTATTCCGTTTGTTTACAATAAAAATAAATTTAAAAAAATAAATAAAAAAAAAGTAATAGGATATCTGGGATTTGCTTCCAAAGTATTCAGGATTAGAAGAAAGGAGATTTAAAACCACACTAAGATAAAAAAAAAGGACTTAGGACCGAAGGATCTTAGGAGTATTCTTCCAAATCATTAAAGAATTCCAATACTGCTCAAATTACCTCATGAAGTGTAATGAGAGGGGACACCCCAAACTAATTCCATGTATCCTATATCATCCTTATAACAAAACCATAATAGATTTGAAGGAAATAGAACTAGGGACCAAGATATCCTTGATGAGCATAGATGCAATATTTCTCAGTAAAATACTAGTAATCTGCATTTGAAAGTACAGTAAGGAGATTGAACATCATTATTAATTTGGCTTCTTTCTAGGGATACAAATTTGTTTCAACATACATTAGTAAAGATTTGTAATTCATCACATAAATATAATTAAGTATGAGCATCCCAATAGATGATAAAAAATTATTTGACAAAATTCAGCCCCCATTCAGGTTAAAAACACTGAAGTAGTCAGGGAGAGAAGGAACATATTTCAAGATCATAAAGTGCATGTATGAAAAACACAAAGCCAACAACATATCAAATGGAGAAAAAAATGAAAACATGACTTACCAAACTATGAGCTAGATAAGGATGCACTGTTTCATCAGTCTTATGTAATATATTACTTTGTTATGGTTTGGCTATACGAAGTCTCCAAAAATTTCAGGCTTGAGATAATGCAAGGACCTTCAGTGGTGAAATGATTCGACTCTGAGAATTTAAAACAAATTAGTTAATTAATTCATTTAAATGACTTAACTGGGTGATAATTATATGCAGGTAGAGTAGGCATGGATAAAGCATGTCACTGGAAACATGGTTTGGGTTTTATATTTTGTACCTGGTGAACAAAGCTCTCTCTGCTTCCTGGCTGTTTTGTCTTTCTCTGTTTTCATTTGCCACATATTTCTGCCATGATGTTCTGCCTCAACTCAGGCCCAGAACTATGGAGCCCACTGATCATGGACAGAATCTCTGAAACAGTGAGACAAATAAGTTTCTTCTGGTAATTTGTACTAGTCAAGTTTTAGGTTAGAGTGATGCAAAGCTGACTAAAACATTCTTGAATCTCTAGTCAGAGCAAATAAGTCACAGGAATTAAAGGAATACAAATATGAAACAAGGCAACTAATTATGTTTGTTTTCTAAGGATATGATCCTATACTTAGGAGTTCCAAAAGCCACTGTACCAGAGGATATCTATAGCTAACAACAAATTCATCTAGATGGTGTAATATAAGATCAACATTCCAAAATCAATAGCTTCCCTATATGCCAATAGTGGACCTAAAAAAAAAGAAATCAGAAAAATAATTCAATTCAAAGCATCCTCAAAATTACTTGATGATAAATCTAACCAAGAAGGTGAATGAACTATACTAAAGAACTATACTAACAATAAATTAATATTACTTAGTGGTCTTATTACAAAAAGTGATCTACAGATTGAATGAAATAACCACCACCTCAAAATACCAATGACATTCTTCACAGAATGAGGAAAAACAGTCCTAACATTTGTATGGAAGAATAAAACATAAAGAATAGCCAAGGTAACCCTCAGCAATTAGAGCAATATTGCAGGCATCACACTACTGGATCTAAAATTAAACTACTGAGTTACAGTAACAAATACAGCATAGTATTGGCATAAAAATAGACATGAAGGTCTGTATTATGGGATAGAAGAAACAGAGACAAATACATGATATGGTATAGAAGAAACAAAGAAATTCACATAAATACATTTATCCTATCCTTGAAAAATGTGTCAAAAATACACATTGAAAGAATATAGCCTTTCAAACAAATGATGATGAGAAAACTGGATATTCACATATAAAAGAATAAATGTAGATTTCACATCCTGCACAAAAATCAACTAAAATTAGATCAAAGATGTATAAATTAGATCAAAGACCTAGAAAGCACAGCAAATAGTAGAGGAAATAATAGGGTCTGCACTCCAACATATTGGTGCATATATCATATTCATTATGAACTATAAAACTCAAGAAATAATGCCAGGAATAAAAAAAACCCTGAAATGTCATCATATTTAGAAACTTCTGTACAGAAATGGAAACAATTGAAAGCATGAAGAGAAAACCTAAAGAAAGGGAAAAATATTTGCAGCTACTTTTCCAAAAATTATTATTATCTAGATATATAATGAAATATAAAACTTAAACATCAGGAAAACAACCCTATCAATAAATGGTCAAAAGATCCACAAGGAATTTTCCTCAAAAGAAGAAGTCAGAATGACCAACAAATAGATGAGAAAAAATTTCAACATCTGTAGCAATCAGTGAACTACAAATAAAAACTATACTGATATTTAAGTTTATTCCAGGTCGAATGGCAATCATCAAGAATACAAATAACTGCTGGCAATGATGTGAAGAAAAATAAACATTTATACATTGCTTTAGGGATTATAAATTAGTATACCCATTTGGGGAAGAAGTATGAATATTGCTCCAAACACTAGAAGTGGAACCACTATAAGAACCAGCTATCTGACTCCTTTGCATTTATCCAGAAGTGCTAAAATCAGTACACAGCATTGATACATGCATACTAAGGCTTAAAGCAACAAGTCAGCAATAATCAAGTTATGAAACCAGTGTCAGTGTCCGTCAACAGACTGACAAAGAAAATGTCATTTATGTACAAAATGTTGTTATACTCACAAAGATGAACAAAATTAGGCATTCTTGTGGTAAGTGGAAGAAACTGGAGAATATCATGCTATATGAAAAAACCAGACTCAGAGTCAAGTGTTGAATGTTTTCTTTCATCTGTAGAAGCAAGCAAGAAAAAGTAATAAAAAAGGTTATTATTATAGTTTGGATGTGAGGTGTCCCTCAAAATTTCATATTTGAGACAATGCAAGAAGGATCAGAGAAGAAATGATTGGGTTGTAAGGGTCTTTAACTAAATCAGTGATTTTAATCTCCTTGATAGGGATTAACTGAGTGGTAACTGAAGTGGTAGGGTATGGAGGTGGTAACTGAAGTGGTAGGGTATGGAGGTGGGAATTGGGGTGTGACTTTGGGGTATATATTTATAACAGGTGAGAGGAGACTCTGTCTGCTCTCTGATCAACAAGCTGCTTCCCCCTGTTGCACTCTCCCGCCATGATGTTCAACCTCACCACAAGCCCCGAGAAATGAAGCTGACCTTCTATGGACTAAGACCTCTGAAAACACGTGCACACAAGTAAACCTTTTCTCATCTACAATTGTGCTGACTGGGTCCTTTAGTCACAGCAGTGAAAAAGCTGACTAAAGCAGCAATATAATGAAAACAGAAGTGAGAACAAAAGGGTGGAGTTGAAGGAACACAAGGGAGGAAGGATGGTCTAGGGAACTACCAGGGAATGAAATATACCAAATTATTCTGGGTCTACATGAATCTCACTCTTATATGTCATTATAAAACACGAATTAAAATAATAATAATACAGAGGAGATCAATAGAGCACGACAAGTGCATGAGGGAGAGGGTGTAGGTAAGGGAAATGGAACATAATGGGGAATAATATTGATCAAATTATGTGTTTGTACAATTAGGCATAATGTATGCCTCTATTATGTATAATTATAATATATCAATAAAAAAGAGGTGAGGTATAGTCAGAGTCATTTAGGACATGCCTTCAGAGTGGATTAGTAGATTCTGATCTGTTTCTCTCACTGACTCTCTGCTATGGTTCTAGAGATTACCATTTGCTACTACATGTGTTCCTGCCATGATATGCCCCCATCTGCTGCCCTCATCTGAGATAAAACCAGTGCTCTCACTAGATATTGAACTTTGAACATCCAATACTATGATATTAAAAAAAATAAAGCTTTTTCTTCATAGAGTGAGGGAATTTAGGTATTTTGCTATAATAATGCCTAGTAGATTAATGTAGATATTGGTATTTATGAGTGGGGTCATTATTATAACTATACCTAAATATTTATATAAACATTTGAAATTGGTGACAAACAGTTTGGAAGAATTTGAATGAGCAGGCTAGTGAAAATCTTCAATGAACTGAGCATAGCATTATGGGCAATTATGATGTGAGGTCAGAAAAAAATAATGCTGATAGAAATGTGAAGAGAAAGGTATGTTTATGAGTTTTCCAAGGGAAGTGGAGTAAAGGCCACTTTTGTTAACCATGGAGCAGAACCTGGACATATTGTCTATGCCCTAAGATTTTGTAGAGATCCAAAACAGGCGGTAAAAATCTAGAAGAAAGATCAGTGGAGGAGACAAAGGAGAAGAGAGAAAGGAGGAATAAAGTACAATGAATCTGACCTAACATTTCTATATATATATATGTATATACCAAAGGGAATCTCACCACCATTTATATCCACAAGATATTAACTAAAAACAACTGTAAGTAAACACCAGAAAGATCAGTAGAATAGAGGGGAGGGAATGGGAGTGAAGATGGCAGGGAAAGGATAAGTACTGGGGACTGGGTTAGAATAAATTATATTCCATAATTTTATATCTATGTCAAAAAGAGCCAATTTAACCAACACCGATGGATGTATTTGACAAAGAAGATTTAAAAACAGCAAACCCTTGGGACAGTGAGTATTGGTCAGTTTTAGCCAAATTTTTATAACCAAAAAGAGTAGGATGGAAAGATTTGGAAGATTTGTCCTTTGGTCAAAAAAGTAGTAAAAATTTGCATAAGGATGCAGACAAGAAGGATGTGGTTGTTAAAGATATTATGCTGATAAAAAGAAGACAAAAACCTTTTTTTTCTTTTCTAAGTATTTTTATTTGTTCGAATTAGTTATACATGAGAGTGGAATGCATTTATGTATTTTGATAAATCATACATAAATGGAGTATAATTTCTCGTTTTTCTGATTGTAGAATCACAATGGTCATGCAGTCATATAAGTAAATTAGGTAATAATTACTGTATCACTCTACTATCCTTCTTACCCCCATACTCCTTACCCTCCCTTCACTCCATTATACCTAATCTAAAGTAACTCTACTCTTCCCTAGTGCTCCCACCCTTATTATAAATTATCATCTGTATATCAGAGAAAACATTCAGCCTTTGGTTTTGGGAGGTTTGATTATTTTGCATTGTATGATATTCTCCAACTCCATCCATTTAACAACAAATGCCATAATTTCATTCTTCTTTAAAGCTGAGTAGTATTCCATGTGATATATATATATATTTTTTTCTTTATCCATTCATCTGTTGAAGGGCACCTAGGTTGGTTCTATAGTAGGTATTGTGAGTTGAGCTGCTGTAAACATTGATGTGGCTGTGTCATTGTACTATGCTGATTTTAAGTCCTTTGGGTATAAACCGAGGAGTGGGATGCCTGGATCAAATGGTGACTCCATTCCAAGTTTTCTGAGTAATCTCCGTACTGCTTTCCATAATGCAACAATTTACAATCCCACCAACAATGCATGAGTGTATCTTTTCCCCCACATCCTTGCCAACATTTATTTTGTTTGTATTCCTGATAATTGCCATTCTTACTGGAGTGAGATGAAATCTTAGAATAGTTTTGATTTGCATTTCTCTAATTGCTAGAGATGCTGAATAATTTTTCATATATTTGTTGATGAATTGTACATCTTCTTCTGTGAAGTGTCTGTTCAGTTCCTTAGTCCATTTATTGATTGGGTTATTTGTTTCTTTGGTTTTAAGTTTTTTTGAGTTCTTTATATATCCTAGAGATTAATGCTTTATCTGAGGTGCATGTGGTAAAGATTATCTCCCACTCTGTAGGCTCTGTCTTCACATTATTGATTGCTTCTTTTGCTGAGAAGAGGCTTTTTAGTTCGATGCCATCTCATTTATTGATTCTCCATTTAACTTCTTGCACTTTAGGGGTCTTGTTAAGGAAGTCAGATCCTAAGCTTACATGGTGAAAATTTGGGCCTACTTTTTCTTCCATTAGGTGCAGGGTCTCTGTTCTAATGTCTATGTCTTTGATTCACTTTGAGTTGGGTTTCATGAAGAATGAGAGATAAAGATTTAGTTTCATTTTGTTACATGTGGCTTTCCATTTTTCCCAGCAACATTTGTTGAATAGGCTATCTTTTCTCCAGTGATGGTTTTTGGAACCTTTGTCTAGTATGAGATTACTGTATTTATGTGTATTTATGTGCGTTTGTCTCTGTATCTTCTGTACCATTGGTCTCTGTGTCTGTTTTTATTAATATGGCTCTGTAGTACAGTTTGAGGTCTGGTATTGTGATGCCTCCTGCTTCACTTTTCTTGCTAAGACTTGCTTTGGCTATTTGGGTCTATTATTTTTCCAAATTAATTTCCTGATTGCTTTTTCTATTTCTATTAAGAATGACATCAACAGTTTGGGTCTGAGTTTTCTTTCCTTGATGTATCTTGGTATCAGGGTGATATTAGCCTTATAGAATGAGTTTGGAAGGGTTACCTCCTTTTCTATTTCATGGGATAATTTTCTATTCATGTTAATTCTTCTTTGAAGGTCTTGTAGAACTTGGCTGAGAATGTTAATTATCTCCTTATATTTATGCATAATTACATTTTTAAAAATGTATTTATTTTGATTCATTGTACACAAATGGGGTACAACTGTTGTTTCTCTGGTTGTACCCAAAGTAGAGTCACACCATTTGTGTAATCATACATGTACATAGAAAAAAATTGGTAGGCTTTTGATGGCATTTTTTTATTTCATTACTTGAAATTATTCCATTTAAATCCTGTATGACCTCCTGAAAATAAAAAAAAATCAATCATTTGTTCTTTCCTGAATATATAAAAAACTAAATACCAATTAAAAATGAATGTATCTTCTCTTTCAATGCTTCTTACAGATACAATTTTAATATTCTCATTTAATAGTGGTATAATTTAAGATATTTTTTTCATTCACAAGTTAAACAATGATCAATCCAATAGTCTATAAGCCCATAGTGCAAATTAAAATTGCAGGAATGCAGCAACTGACATTTCTAAAATACAAAATAGATAAAATTGATAGAAAATTCATGGAAAAAGCTTTACTAAGCAGATGGTCACAGAACTAGAGCATTTGATAATTTTACTGGTGATGTCATTGGGACTCCAGATGATTCCAGACTAAACTTGAACTCTCATTTTAGTCTTTGTATTTTGCTTTCCCAATTTCACTAATGAGAAACACATAATTCAAGTTCCTGAAGTATTCCTTAGAGTCAAGGACACATCCAATAATAAACTTGTCTGGAATTTCAAATCCAACAAAGTCTGGCTGATATCCAACACTTCAAGGGATCCTTTTCACCAGCACTTTCAACCTTGACCATCTTTGGATTATGCTACTTGACCAAGAAAAGCAAAGTTTGCATTGTTTTGCCAGGGTCAATTATATCTTCAACAATCAAGACTTTCTTTCCAGTTAAATTTGAGAGATCATCTCCTCAAAATACTTTTATATTCCATGTTGACTGGTCATTAAAGTAGCTCATCAGTCTGATAAAATCTACAGTCATAGGAATGGATCTATCACTATTTCTATTCCTTGCTTCAATGTAATCCAGCAGATCAGCAAATAATTTATAGCCCCCCTTGAGCACACAATGTGATGGCCTCCCATAATTAGTCCATGAGGAATAAACACCTTTTCCAAATCTTTGACATGATTAGTTACACAGAATAAATTCAGATCATAGCCTGGCTCATCATCACTAATCACAATGCTGGGGCTGCGAGTCACCGTAACACAGCCAACAGGTGCATGGCTGATGGTAGTCTGAGAAGGAGGAAGCCAACAGAGGCAGAGGAGGAAGTGGAGGCACTGGAGGAGGTGGCAGGGCACCTGGGCAAAGGAAAGCCAAGAGGTTTGTCCAGTGCTCTCTGCCTCTGAGGCAACTGCTCAGAGCGAAAGAGAGTCAGGGAAAGAGCTTTTTATTAAGACAACGAGGTAGATGCCTCAAAGCCATGCAAGCAATTTTTTAGGCCACTGTTCCTATCATAAGATCAGAAGTTTAGAACTTCAAAATTATTCAAGTATCTTCCAGGAAAGATCCTTTCAGGTAAAAGCTCTGGAATACCTTGAATGTCCAGGAAAGCTTCTAGATGCCTTTCCCCATGCTGAACTGGAAAAAAATCTTCATGGCCACAGCCGTGGTTCAATCAACCCCAGGTAAAGATTCTGTTGGTAGAAGATCTTGGCATTGTAAATGTGATGCCAGTTATACAGATGTACAGAATGCAAGAATCATGGGGTCAAGGCATCCTTCCATTTCAGAGGAAAGCCTGGTAAAGCCAATAATGTGCCACAATATTAGTCATTGCTGAGAGTCACTGGTGGAGTGAGGCCTGGAAAGCTGTGGGAGTGAAACCAAAATGGAGAATCCAATGAAGTTCAGAAATCATCTTTTCAAACTAGTCTCAGGAAACAACATCTGTCTGTCTGCATTCTCAGAGAGCAACTAGCAAAGTTGTAGGTTTATAGGGGCAGTGCTGCTCAGGCACTTGTAGCTTGCCTGACACTGTGTGTCTACGATGTCAGAAATAAAAATTTAATGTTCCCTATTTTTGATTTTGTTCATGATCTTGGCTGATTTTTCTTTTCTGTTTCCCTATCCTTCCTTTTGGTTTTCATAGGAAGTCACAGATGAGACTTGACCTTCAAACTTGGATGAGATTTTGCTCTTGGATTCAAGGGATTCTAAAACAATTGAGATCTTGAGAGACTTGAGGATGAAATAAATGCAGTTTTCATTGTGTGATGGACATGAACCCACTTAGGGTTAGCAATGTTGGGCTAAAATTCAGAAGTTGAATAATCCCAACAGACCTATATTCAAATGATTAGACCCCAGGTGGGCAGTATTGGGAGGTGCTGGGTGCATTCTTGCATTTCCTCATACATGAACTTTTGGAGATCACTTTTTATCTAATCCATAACTTTAGGTCACTGACAGTGTGTCCTCAAAGCTGATATTGATACTAAACCTCATCCTGTCTCTCTTGCCACCATGCCAAGGTGCCTTGAAATTTTCTCTGATATATGTTCACTTTCATGGCATCCTGTCTTGCCACAGACCCAAAGGAAATGGTTCCAAATGATCATGGACTGAAAACTTCAAAACTTTGAGAAAAAAAATACCTTTTCCCCTATATGTTGATTTATCTCAGTTATTGTTTACAATACTAGAATGCTAACTAACACAGACAATTTCTACTGAGAAGCAAGATCCTTGTTGTCACTACACTTGATGATGTAGTTAAGAAGCCCTTGGGATTGGTTTCCAGGAGTTGGGAAAAGTTTGGAGGAGTAGGCTACAGCAAGTCTAGAATTCTATAAACACAGGTAATGGGAAATTCTGGTGAGCATTCAGCAGACAAGGATCCTGTTAGAAACATGGATGTTACAGGTTATGTCCAAGTATTTCAGATAAAAGTAAAGACTCTACTCAAAATTATACTACAGGATACCCATATTACACCATGGCAGAATCTTTAATGCTTTATGTCAATGCCCTGTTGACTTTTTGGGACACTGAGCTTAGAGGTAATGAACTAATTAATCTTGTCAAAGAAATGTTAAGACAACATAGCATTCAAGAAGTGGCATTGGTATTGCTGGCTGCTTTTATAAAGATTTACAGGGAAAGATAAGAGTAATGACAAGCACAGTGGATATATTTTTAAAATGTGCACTTTATTCAGTAAAGGAGCAAATTTAAAGTTATGGAAGGAAGAGTGCCACTAAAATGAAGCCAACTACCTTGCACTGGGTCAATAAAAGATAAATCAAAGTCATCTTAGGTATGGCAGGATCTTAACTATCACAGGCTGGAAAGTATAAATATAAATTCACATAGAAGTTTATGCTTTAAGAAGACAGGTCTAAGGCACTTGGGTCACACATGACTGCCTAAGAAATTATTTTCCTTGGGTTTATTTTCCCATGTTCAGTTGTTAACACATTTAAGAGCCCACTGAAGCTTTGATTCAAGTGGGCAGGTGGAATTTTGCTTCACCACATGCTCTTCACCATGATTGCAGGCAATAGCCCTAAATCTCATCCACATGATGATGGTTTGGCAGGGATATAGAATGCAAGGGTTGTGGGGTCATGGATACTTCCACTAGAATTTCAAAAGTAAGTGTGGCATACCACATTGTGTTTGGCATACTCTGAGTCCCAGAAAGTAGCCTTTGGCAGGGTAATGTATAAAGCTGTGAGAGTGAAGCCAGAGCTGCAATGGAAAACTTGGGGAATTAGCAATACCAGGAATACAGAACACATGCCAAGAGAAGCTGAAAGTATAAGCAGAGCCACTTCAGGAGAGTAATCATGTGAGCATAGCCAGCACAGTCATAATGACAGGGCAACCCAAGCACATTGGAGATTACTTCCTGTCACTTTGTGCCCTCGATACTGGACATGGAGCTTTATGAATCTAAGGTGTAGCCTGCTGGATTTTTGTCTTGCTTTGATTTGGTTCATTATTATTATTTCCCTTTTTCACCCTTTATATGGGAATGTTTACCCTGTGCCATAGTAGCATGCAAATATATAACTGAATAAATCTCATAGGAACTCACAAATGAATTTGTCCTGAACCTCAAGGTAGGCTTTGGACTAAGACTTTTGAGCAATGCTTCAGGGACTCTTGAAAAAGGACTGTATACACTTTGCACTGTGATATAAACATGAGACTTTGGAGGAAAATGGAAAGCTGGAGTGGGTTGATTAAATATCTCCCAATGGGCTACATGTTAAAGGATTAGTTGATATCCAGCAGTGATACTTAAAGGTGGTAGGATGAACTTAGATCCCTGGTGGTGTGTTTTTGAAGAAGGTGTTAGGACCCCAACCCCTATTTTGTTTTTGCGTCTTGGCCACCAAAAGATGAGCAGCTTTGCTCCACCACATACTCTGTACCATGACATGCTACCTTGCCACAGATTCAAAAGCAGCAGATCCAACTGACTATGGTTTTACTAAAATAAGTCTGTTATCCCTTTGAGTTGATTTAGCTCAGGTAAATCAGAATCAGAAAGTTGGTTAACACCCTCTCATAATGAAATATCTATAAAATAAGTTGTAAAAAATCCTATTGATAATAGCTATCAAAATATCTAGGGAAAACTGCGAAAGGTGATGCATGCCTGTAATCCCAGCAACTCAGAAGATTGAGGCAGGAGGATTGTGAGTTCAAAGCCAGCCTCAGCAAGGATGAGTCACTAAGAAACTCAGTGAGACCTTGTCTCTAAATAAAATACAAAATAGGGCTGGGGATGTGGCTCAGTGGTTGAATGACCCTGAGTTCAATCCCTGGTACCAAAAATAAATAAATAAATAAATAAATAAATAAATAAATAAATAAATAAATAAACCTAACTTAGAGATAAATTTAAACAACATGTGGAAAAGTGTAGGCTGAATAGTGTCTTCAATAAATAGTGTTGTAAATTGCATGGTTTCTTAATGTCTATATGTATTACATCGTGTTTCTATACCACATTTCTTTACTCACTCATCCATTGATGAGAATTCAGGTTCCTTCCATACTCTTGACTCTTGTGAATAGTGCTTCAATAAACATGGGGATGCAGTTGAGTCTTCAACGTGTCACTTCATTTTCTTTGGATTTAGTTGGATATCTACAAGTAGAGTGAAATCAGAATTAATCTCATATGAAATAAAAGCATGAACTCAAAATGGACTAATGACTTAAATGTCAGACTTGAAACAGTACGTCTACTATAAGAAAAGAGGGGTAAAGCTTCAATTATTTTTTCTGGGCAGTGATTTATTGGAAAGTACACAAAATACAAATAAGTCAAAAATTGGCCAGTTTGATAACATCAGATTACAAAAATTTTGCATATCAAAGGAATGTGAAGGCATAACCCAGAGTTTGGTAGAATTTTCAAAGCATATAACTAATAAGAAGTTAATATCTGTAGCACATAGGATACACAAGAAACTCAATAACAAGACAACAAATAACCTGATTGAAAAATTTAGGAAGATCTGAGCAGAAATCTGCTAATGAATGAAAAACAGAAAGTATGATACATAAATGCAATAGTCTGCTACTGAGCCATAAAAATAATCAAATTTTATTCTGTCATTTGTATCAGCATGGATGATCCTGGGTAACATGTAGCTAGTTAAATAAGTCAGGTTTTGATATATATTTACAACATAATCTCACTCACATCTGATATTTTAAATAGTTGATTTGACGGAAGTAGATAATAGAGTGGTGGATAGTGATTACGAGATGCTTTGATCATTAGGGAAGAGAAGGGAACAGAGTGATGCTGTTCAAAAGATATGATTGCAGTCAGATAGGAGGATTAGGGAAAAGTCCAGAAAATAAACAGATATTTCTCAAAAGAACACATACAAGTGACCATTAGTCTTATGGGACAGAAGAGTTGAACATCATTATTCTGCTCTCCACTGAAGCACCTTCTTAATGTTATCTAGCAGAGAACTAATAAGTGGACATGGATTTGCTTATATGTCTGGGACCAATTAGTTTCCCAGTATGCTAAATTGCTCTGTATATGTTTTGGTACATACCCTCCACAATGCCTAGGCAATTGATAGCTCCACTTTGGTGTCCATCTTATCCTTGAACAGAATTTCATTTTCAAATTGAGTGAAGAGCTTAAGGTTCTTTAAGGTCTTCAGCACGGGCACAACCCTATGCATATGCCAGGGCTTCTAGATTTTCTTTTTGTTTTCTTTTTTTTTATTGTAAAAAATGGGATACATGTTGTTTCTCTATTTGTACATGAAGTCAAGGCACACCATTTGTGTAATCATAAATTTATATAGGGTAATGTTGTTTGATTCATTGTTATTTTTTCCCTTCCCCCACCCCTCCCACCCCTCTTTTCCCTCTATACAGTCCTTCCTTCCTCCATTCTTGCCACCCTCCTTAACCCTAAGTCTAAACCTAACCCTAACCCTAACGCTAACCCCTCCCATCCCCCATTATATGTCATCATCTGCTTATCAGCGAGATCATTCTTCCTTTGGTTTTTTGAGATTGGCTTATCTCACCTAGCATGATATTCTCCAATTTCATCCATTTGCCTGCAAATTCCATAATTTTATCATTCTTTATGGCGGAGTAATATTCCATTGTATATATATGCCACAGTTTCTTTATCCATTCATCAATTGAAGGACATCTAGGTTGGATCCACAATCTGACTATGGCGAATTGAGCAGCAATGAACGTTGATGTGGCTGTATCTCTGTAGTATGCTGATTTTAAGTCCTTTGGGTATAGGCCAAGGAGTGGGATAGCTGGGTCAAATGGTGGTTCCATTTCAAGCTTTCTGAGGATTCTCCATACTGCTTTCCAGAGGGGCTGCACTAATTTGCAACCCTACCAGCAATGTATGAGTGTACCTTTTTCCCCACATCCTCGCCAACACCTGTTGTTGCTTGTGTTCTTGATAATCGCCATTCTAATTGGGGTGAGATGGAATCTTAGGGTAGTTTTGATTTGCATTTCTCTTATTACTAGAGATGTTGAACATTTTTCTATATGTTTGTTGATTGCTTGTACATCTTCTTCTGTGAAATGTCTGTTCATTTCCTTAGCCCATTTGTTAGTTGAATTATTTGTATTCTTCGTGTAGAGTTTTTTGAGTTCTTTATAGATTCTGGAAATTAGCGCTCTATCTAAAGTATGAGTTGCAAAGATATTCTCCCACTCTGTACACTCTCTCTTCACATTACTGATAGTTTCCTTTGCTGAGAGAAAGCTTTTCAGTTTGAATCTATCCCAGATGTTGATTCTTACTTTTATTTCTTATGCTATGGGAGTCCTGTTAAGGAAGTCTGATCCTAAGCTGATATGTTGAAGATGTGGACATACTTTTTCTTCTATAAGATGAAGGATCTCTGGTCTGGTTCTGAGGTCCTTGATTCATTTTGAGTTTAGTTTTGTGCATGGTGAGAGATAGGGGTTTAGTTTCATTCTGTTGCATATGGATTTCCAATTCTCCCAGCACCATTTGTTGAAGAGGCTATCTTTTCTCCATTGCATATTTTTGGAACCTTTGTCTAGTATGAGAAAATTGTATTTATTTGGGTTTGTTTCCGTGTCCTCTATTCTGTACCATTGATCTAACTGTCTATTTTGGTACCAATACCATGCCGTTTTTGTTACTATTGCTTTGTAGTAGAGTTGAAGATCTGGTATTGCGATACCCTCTGCTTCGCTCTTTCTACTGAGGATTGCTTTAGCTATTCTGGGTTTTTTCTTCTTCCAGATGAATTTCGTAATTTCTTGCTCTATTTCTGTAAGGTACATCATTGGGATTTTAATTGGAATTTCATTGAATCTATATAGCACTTTAGGTAGTATGGCCATTTTTTTTGACAATATTAATTATGCCTATCCAAGAACATGGGAGATCTTTCCATCTTCTAAGGTTTTCTTTAATTTCTTTCTTTAGTGTTCTGTGTTCTCATTGTAGTGATCTTTCACCTCTTTTGTGAGATTGATTCCCAAGTATTTTATTTTTTTCGATGCTATTGTGAATGGGGTAGTTTTCCTAATTTCTCTTTCTGAAGATTCATCACTTATGTATAAAAATGCATTGGATTTATGAGCATTGATCTTGTAACCCACTACTTTACTGAATTCCATAGTATGTAGGAGCTTGTCCAAGATCCTATGGATATAGACACCTCAATTCCCAAAAATCCATTTCAGCATTTTCATTAAACTATGGTTTACCCAACATGTTCATCGACTGAGACACACAGCTGTCACAACAAATTACCTGTAGTGGTTTTTTACTTTAATATCTTGGAAAAAATTTCCTACTGTGGGAATACTTCTGAGTCAATCAAATGAAGAAAATTTCCTGAGTGGTAGCTTCTGGGGAAACAGAAAATCCTTGGAAAAGTTCTTTCTTTGAGTTCTAACCATTTACTGTCCCTTACGTCAGGCATCAGGCTACTTGCCTTCACTGTGATGACAGGTTGCTGGTATTCAAAGCTATCACAAACTTGAGGGTGAAATAAGAATAGGACACATTCAAATAGTCAGAAATTCTGCTGCTCTTGTAATATTCAGTCATTTATCTAAATTTTTCCTGGTATTCTCCAAGCCTTTGTTCAGTGCCCAGAGTTATGTAAATTTTCATGCCAATGTATTAATACTGGTTTTGTAATGACATTTAAGAAGGAGAGAATTTTCCAGTGGTAGTGGCCCTTTTCCCTTCCTTTCCACTAATGGTATTATTAAATTTGAAGAATAGAATTTATACAGTAAAACAGGGAGGTCGAATAAATTATTGTTAGTACAGGAAGATACTTTTCCAAAAAATTGGTCTTCTGAAAAGCCAGAGGGGAAGAGTCAAATGACATGTACTACCAAATAAGAAAAACTTGAGCTTTCCGGATTTCACAAAAGTATATTGAGAAGCCTAGATTATATATCCAAGATCTTCTTTCTGGGAACTTCCCCTTGCATCATCTTGGCCTTGGGTCTCTTCATAGATTTTCTATGTAAGAGACACCTGCTGACATTCAGGTTTGTCCTTTTAGTACACAAGATAATTGAGAGATAAATAAAAAGATAAAAGAAAATCTTCCTATCTTGGAGATAGCATCAGATGTTTACTCCATAGTAATTTATAACTTTTGGATCCCTATGATGATAATGATTATGATGGGGGAGCAGTGATGATGGAGTTTATTATTATCCTTGCTATTATGATAGAAATAATAGTTAATAACTGTTGAGTGTTTTTATTTGCTGGGGACAGTTTGGGGTTCTATACATCCTCCTAATAGTGTTAAAAGTTAGGTACAGTAATTTTACCCATTTTGAAATGAGAAACAAGTTTATCCCTGTACCTACTCAGAGGATTCACTGTAAAGTAAAAAAATGGGTCTGCTGTATTGTACTGGTCACTATAATACCACATATTGCAGTTGCTGACAGCATGATTTTCTGAAAGGGTAAACAATTTTTAATTTAACTGTGAATGTAAACTCTAATAGAATGTTCCCTCAACTTGTGCTATCATTCCATATAGAATATAAAAATTTCAGTTCGTATTAACACTGTGTAAATATATAATTTGTGTTTGTATGTAATTTTCACCTAATAATTTTCCAAGGAATTTTACTTTGAATGTTCTCTCCCCTTTCTTGTATCATCAGTTTTCCTTCTTTATTTCCCCATAATTCTAAACAGACTTGCTATAACCCCCAACTTTTCCTCCAGCTATTACACCATTTACATCTTCCCATTTGTGAAGAATATTTCTCAATGATTCTTCAGTACTTACTTTCTCCTAATGGTTTTTACCCATTCTCACTTAAACTCATACCACTTTTGCTTTATTCCCATTAATCTACTGAAACTACCTTCATTGATGTCATGAATGGTCTACATGGAGCTAAATTCAAAGGCCACTTCCTCAGTCCCCATCTTACCTAGCTCAGCTGCACTTGAGACAATTGATCAGCACCTCCTCCTCAAAACCTTTTCTACATTTGGCTTCTGGAAACCTATCTTCTCTTAATGTTCCTTGGGCTCACCGAATGTTCCTTCCATATTTTTCTTGTTTTCTTCTTGAACTCTAAATGTAGTGAGTCCCAACCTCCATCTTTGTACTATCTTACTTTTATCCTCTCACTCCCTTAGAGAGCTCATTCAGTATAGTGACTTTGAACACCATTTGGAATAGTGAATTTGCATTTGGACAAATTTATGAGTGGTGCATTGTTCTACAACTCCCTTTATTAGTAAAACGACAAAGTCTCATAAGTAGGAAGAAAAGAAGGAATGAAATAAGGAAGGAAGGAAATATTGACTCTATTTTTGCCCTATCTGGTAGGCATTTCAGGACATTGCACCAGGAAACAGAGAGTGTAGGGGGGAGATAAAAAGAGAAAGAGAGAGAGAGACATTCCCCTCACTACAGACAAAATATTTTCCAATGTCACACTCCAGGGACTCACATATTCGAGTCACACCCTACCCGCTTTCAGTTACCACAGGTCACCCTGATCAGAGGATTAATGTTCTCATTAGGTTAAGGTTCTCATATCTCAATTATTTCACCTCTAAAAATTCTTAAATCATCTCACAAATGAACTTTGGGGAATATCTAGTTTCTCACCACAACAAAGTCCCATATCATTTGATGTATTCTACCTTTGCCATCTATCAGTAAGTTTTCTTCATTGTTCTCTTTAATATGCTTCTCTTTGGCTAGGTGTCTGTTATGATTTGGATAAGATTTGAGTGTGACTTCCAAAAGTACATGTACTATCTTAAAGATAAATGGAGATTCAGTAATATAAAAGGAGATAATAGATGGAACTGGAGAACACCATGCTCATTGAAAGAAACCAAACTCAGAGTCAAAGTTCAAATGTTTATTCAGGTGGAAGTCAGAGAGAAAGAAGGAATAAAAAGGAGACATCTCACAAAAATAGAAAGGAGGACATTAGAATATAGGGAGGGAATCAATATGGGGAGAAGTGAAGACTGTGTGAAATGAGATCAACCAAATATGCTATGTGCATATATTAAATATATCACAACAAATCCCAACTTTATGTATGATTATAAAGTACCAATAAAAAATTTTTAAAAATTGAAGGAAGATCAGTAGAATAGAACAAAGGTATTAGGGGAGTAAAGAAGGAAGGTAAAGAGGAAGTACTGGGGAATGAAATGGAACAAATTTTGATATGTGAATGAACCCACTATTATGTTTAGTTATAATACTCTAATAAAATATCAAAAACTATATGAGATAATGCAGATGTTAATTAACTAGATTTAATCTCTTCATAATGTATATATAGTTCAAGACATTATGTTGTACCTGATAAACATACAATTTAATATGCAATTTTAACAGTAAATTTACTTATCCTTCACATACCTCTCTCTCACAACCTTCAGAATTTCAATGGAAGGAGAGGCTTATGTTTAAGGGTTGCCCTCAAATTTCACCAAATATACACAGAACAAGACTGGGCTTAAAGTCTATTCATGTGTGGTGCCAATTTGATTTCTTAGATCCAGTTTTATTCTGAACATTATTCTGAAAGTTCTTTTCTGTTTTTGTCCAGTGTTGGGTATGGAGATCAGGTCTCACACATGCCAGGCAAGTACTCTACCACTGAGTCACTTCCCTAACCAAACAACTGAAAACTTTCTCCATAATGTAGAATTAAATTCATTGCCAAAGTTCCATAAAGTTTGTAAACAATGTCTCATTTGTGGTAGTCATAGTAATTTCACATTGCATGAATTAAAACAATATATTCAGTGTTGGTTCGGGAGGATGAGGCAAGAGGATCACAAGTTTAAAGCAAGCCTTAGCAAATTAGTGAAACCCTCAGCAAATTAGGTAGATCCTGTATTAAAAAATAAAACTGCCTGAGCATGTAACTCAATCAGTGGTAAATTATCTCTGGATTCAGTCCCCAGTGGAAAAAAATAAAAACTAAAAAAGAAATACAACAACAAAGCATTCAGTCCACTTTTTTTCTCTTATAAATTAAGTCCAAATACTTCCGTAGCAGTTAACCTAGTAGAAATGTTCTTCTCTCTTATAATGTGCCTGTTCTTCATTTACCATGAATCTTTAGCAAATTTTGTTTGTAAAATATTTGGTCAATATACACTACTTATGGTATTGCATAGTACCCTACTTTCCTCATTCAATTTCTAATTGACAAAGGGGATTTGGTTGTTTGAGATCAATGTCTATTATACTTAGGAATATTGGGGGTTTTGTGCCTGCATTCTACTCTACCAGGATTTTGGCTTCATATACTAACATCTTCTGCTCTTTCCCCTCTTGAAAGAGACTCAGAGACAAAATAAAACTGAGACAGTTGGTTAGAGAGAGGCAGAGTAGCTTCCTTTGTCTCTGTCTTGGCTTCTACATTTCTCTGCCTATCTCTATTTTTGTGATTCTGCTTTACCGTCTGCTACTGTTGCTGTCTGAAAATTTACCTCTCTGTCTCTTTGTATTTCTATTTTTGTCTTGTCGGTCTCTGTCTGCCTCTGTGTCTTGCATGTGTACTCTGCTGTGTGCGTATGTTTGTGTGTGTGTGTGTGTGTGTGTAAGAGAGAGAGAGAGAAAGAGAGAGAGAGAGAGACTATCTCTCAGACTGTGTCTCTATCACTCTATCTCCTTATCACTCTTTTCCTATAAATCTCAATTTATGTCTAGCTTTCCTATCTCTGACTGTTTCTTTCTCCATATCTGTCTTGTCAATCACTTTGCCCTCACCTTCTGACCTCTGCCATCTACTTTATCTCTTATCAATCTCTCTCTCTATTGCCTTCTCTTCTCATCTTCTTAAACTCTCCTCTTCAGTCAGTTTTGCTGGTATTTGTATGCACAATGATCATCTAAATATGAGGGTACTCCATGAAGCTATTTGTTGCTGTCTTCTCTACCTACATTCACCCTAGGTGATACCATTCAGTCTCCTGGTTTAAATAGTCTCACTATGCTCACGACTACCAGCCCATTAACCTCCTCCTCTACCTCTTCCCTGAGATATATCTAAGTGCACCTCATCATCTCCTCCTGGATTTCTACTAGGCCTCACAGAACTGTAAAGTCCAAAACATGTCTATTTTATTCAAAATATTCTCCTCTCTAAGTTGCCCTTTTCTTATTGAGGGTTACCAATAGTCATCTCACTTCGAATCTATGACATTTTTCCATTGGCTCGACCTTCAAAATATATTTAGCATCCCATCGCTCTGCCTCAAATCGAAGGCAGAATTGAAGGTAGTTTTGGACCTGTGTCCAAAGTTACCCTTCTCTCTATCCTAGATTACTCCAATACCTTCCTAGAGTGAATCTCTTGCTTCTACCTTAGCCCTCCTATATCTGTTCTTTCTAGCCTTGATTGCACACAATAATGGATAAGCAACCTAAAATGATGTTGCTTTTCTTCCTCACATCAGAGAAATGTGGAGGGCATCAGTCCAAGGCAGGTATGAAGCCTACATATACTCATGAGATAACCAGGCACCAATCTTTCTTCTCCACCACCTAGGCACATACCTTCAAAAATCTGGACCTCATCACGGTTCACTGTGTTTTCTAGAACATCAGTCTTCATGTCCCTTTTGAAGAATGAAGACAATGGTAAAACAAAAGGGAAGATAGGGGTCCTTCTCAGTTGAGGATATTCCATTTAAACTACATTCTAAGGATCACAACAATCACTCTTCAATGTAATGCTTTCTCCAAACAACCAACAAAACAACTGACTAAAATTCAGGGATATAATCATAAGTAGTTAGTGAATAATGGAGGTTGACTTGAAAAACTAGCCATTGTATGCTCCACCCAAACTTAGTCTTCTCTCCACATAACAGACAACCTAAATGGTTTCTGATCACATGCTGGCATAGGATCCCATTCTGGTTTCTCTTTAAGAGTAAAATTCAATCCATCTACTTTGGTCTACAAAGCATTAAGCCATTAGTTTCCAATCTACCTCCACTCTTCCTTTTTCACTATGGAACCACCACAGAGAACTTTTGTCTGATCATGGAATATAACCCATTACATAATTTTGACATATCTGTAAGCTGGCTCTTACCCCAGGTTTTCATAAGACTGAATCCTTCTTGTTATTTAGGACTAAGGGAAAATGCCACACATTCCTCAAAATTCTAAATATACTACAATAATTAGCCAGTTTCTATCCCATTGCCCATCACTTAGAAATTGCCTCTTGTGTTTATATTTTATTGTCTGCCTCCTAACAGTATGTAAATTTCTGAAAGCAGTCATGTGGTATCTCTTGCTCGCCACTTTATCTCTTGTTTTACAACACAGAACCAGATGAACAAATTAGTTGCTCAGAAATTATTTGTTAAGTATATGTCCAAAATGCAATAAAATACACATGGCATGGATCTCTCTAAAAGTAGAGAAGCCATGAAAGACAGAATTTCTTATATCCTTTAAATACTTAATTTTAGTTCTTTCACAGAAACCTCGATTTAGAGAATCAAGCAGGTCTTACATGCATTGGGAACATCCCTCTGATATCCAAGTAAAATCTTCCCATCAATGATATGTAATAATAATTTTCAAGTTGGTTTACTGTGGGTCACAGTGTGCAAGATTTTCATCTATCTCCATAGTGGAAAGCTTAGAGAGACCAAGCAGCAAGCTTGGGGATTCCATAATCCATCTAATTCGGGATCATGTGCAGATTTCTCCCAATATAATTTTATAGAATGTAGTACTTGTGATCGAAATTTGTTCAAAATTTCAAAGAAGTGATTCAGAGTAATCAAATTGTCTTAAATTTGTTGAGCCAACTGAACACATTGGAAGCAACCTCTTTAGTACAGTGCTCAGCCAAAACACTTCCTTTTGCTTCACCCACTTCTTCTAGCTTAATCACATCCAATTTGTGGAAGGCAGCAGGAAAGAATCAAGGCATCCAGAGCATTCCCAAATTATTCAACACACCAAAAGTTTATCTGCTGCTGCTGATGTGTATGTTAGCCCTTTTTTCGCTTATCAGGAGACAGGCTAAAATCAAGGCTATAAATTTGACTAATTGTGCTGACTTGATTTTAGAAAGGTGTTTGGATTGTATATGCTCTTGGGAAATGGTGACTGCATGATAAACTTGAAAATATGCTTGCCCTGTGTTAATATGTGAGCTGCCTACTACAGAGACAGGGTAAATTCTAAGCATAAACACTCATGAGATTCTCTCCCATCCTCATTTAAAATAGTGATGTGACCAGCATATGACACCTATGGGCCCTGATGTATGCTGGAAAATTGTGTGTGTGTGTGTGTATGTGTGTGTGTGTGTTCAGTGCTGGGAATTGAATTCAGAGCCTCATGTGTGTCAGGCTAGTGATATACCACTGATATAAATCTCCAGCACCCTTGTTGTGTACTAAATAGAAGCTTCAATTCGTAGATAGTGAGTGTGGAAAAGCAAAAATGTTTGGTGCTTTTGGTGGGGCATAGGTATCCTTAGCTGCAGAGGTGAACTGAGATCAAATCAGAAGCATCTTCTAATAATTTTGCAGGTGCTTCCTTTGCCTTGAGGCAAAAGAAACTACTGGATCAAGAGACACTGATTTCCAGGTTTCTGAAGTGTGCTTGGAGTCCAAACTCACAGGATTCTGAAAAATTACCCCTCTCCCAGAACTCTGTCAAATTTATCCTAGAAGGTAAATGATTCATTTTCAGTTCAGTAATATCAGATCCATCTTCTGTGTTCTTTAGCATTCTCTGCAGCTTCACATATACCATGGAAGAAAAAATGGGTATGTTGTCAGTGCTTTCTACCTGCAGCCAGAGTATATACAATAGCCATTTATCCCTCACATCTGTGCTCTTGGAACTCATTATTTGTCAATTTTTGAGATAGGTAAGCTCAAAGGGACTGAAGACTTGTCCAAAGTCACACACTAGTGATCAGGTGGGTCCTCTGCACTCTGAACCCAATCTGAATGGTTCTTAAGTGTTCCTTGTGTTAACACTTGCTGTTCAGTGTCCCTAATTCACAACCAGTTTATGGGATGCTTTATGTGGTGCATCTTTCTGAATTCTTTCATTAACCTAGAAGAAGGGAAAAAATGTCAAATATAATATCTTAAGAGCACATTTTAAAATGTTTTGTAATGAATGGAATTTAAATATAATTAATTTAAAGATGAAATTATATTTCAATAAATATTTCAATAATATTTAAAAATGTTTTACATATTTCTGGTTTGGAGACAAGATGGCATAGATGCAGTTTTCCATATTCCTCCCACAAAGTATAGTTTAAACCCACAAATATATGCACACACATATAAACACACATATATACATGCATATACATATATCCACCTAAATATTTGTGTGTGTATATGTGTGTGTGTGTGTGTGTATATATATATATATATATATATATATATATATATATATATATGATGTATACACAAAATTAGAATAGGATCTAAAAGATGTTGAGAAGAAGGGCAACCAGCTGCAGACCTTGGAGTTGTTGAAACAAGGTACTCATTTTTGAGGTATTTTTATTTGTTTCTTTGTTTCATATATCCCAGACTGGAGTGGGACCTTCTGAAGGCAGCAACCTCAAAATGACAACAGACACAGAGAAGAAAAGCTCCTCCAAAATCATTATCACTTTAACCAAAAGATCATGAAAGGGTCAGCCTAGCACTAGAGAAAACTTTTAGATAACAACTGTGAAACACCAGAGGAAAATAGTGGCCTTATCCCCAACCCTTGCAAAAAATACAGGATGAGAAATCTAAACTTTTACCCTCACATGGTGGAAATCTCATGCCCTATCCTCCTCCTCCCCACTAGCATGGTATCATCAAAAATTGGGTGGGAAGCCAGGCCACTCATGCACATGGAGCAGAAATTAGGTAACTTTCCCCCTCATCATTGGGTTGATGTCAGAAGAGGTCTATAGGCATCATGACTTTTATCCGTGCTGTGATAGGTAAAAAGATGACTCCCCAGTATGTCTATTTCCTAATCCTCAGAATCTGCAGTTTTGTCCTAATCCCCAGAATTTGTGAATATGCTACTTTACATGTAAAAAATATTATTAAGTTTGCAGGTGGAACTGAAGCTGCTTATCACATGGCATTAAGACATGAATATTTTCCTGGATTATTGAGGTAGGGTTTCTTCTCATGTGAGCCCTCAAAAATACAAGAGGGATGTAAAAGAATGAGTTATAGTGATGCAATATGTGAGGACCCAGACCCATCATTGCTGGCTTTGGAATTGGAGAAAGGTAGCAATAGAAACATACAGGCTATAAGTGGCAGCAAATAGAAACAGAGTGGATCTTAATTTTCGGGCGGCTGGAGAGAGGACCTCAGTCCCACTACCACAAGGAATTTTAACCCAGTAGCAAACTACATAAACAGAAAATAGATCTTCCCAGAGATTCTGGAAAAGAACACAGCCTGGTAATATCTGGAGTTTTGATGAGTGAGACACATAATAGACTCCTGACTTGAAAAACTGTAAGACGATGTGTTATTTTAAATGAGACTAAGTTTGAGGCAATTTACTGAAGCAGCAAAGGAAAATATTACAACTTCACAGGAGTAACGAGACTTCCAACATAATGCACTTTCAATGGAAACCATGTAGGGGAACATTGATCAGGCACTTTTCTCCCCTAGGTTATAAACATAAACATGGGCCTAGAGGAAAAAGTGGATTTCTACCTCCAAATTCCAGCAGTGAATCTCCTTCACTCTCCAGCATAGTGTCATAGGAGGTGTGTTGAGACAGAAAATTTAAGTAATACCCAAAACCTTATAACACAACAAACGTCCAAAATATAACAGAAGGACACTTGTCATGCAAAGAACCAGCAAGAACTCTACTTTAATGAGAAAAGGACATTAATGGATGGCAAAACTGAGATGATACAGCTGTATAGAATTTCCTGATGAGGCTTTTGAGGAAGCCATCATTAAACTGCATCATTAAATATACTACCATCATTATGAACACACTTGAAAAAAGTGAAGAAATAGGAAGTTTCACCAAAAGTAGAGATGATACAATGAAGATAGAGTAGAAAAAATAGATTATTTCATTAAAAAATCATTGGATAGATTGGATGACAAACTGGAGAGAAGAATCAGTGAACTTGAAGACAGAACAATAAAAACAACACATTCTGAGAGAAAAGAATATATTGAAAAATATTTAACAGAGACTCAGTGACTTGGGACCCTATAACAAAAGAAATTAAAAAAAAAACAATGTCATTTGGCATCACATTAGATTTCTCATCAGAATCTGTGGGAACCAGAGAGAAGTGATACAACATTTCTTAAGTTCTGAAAGAAAAATAAAATCTCGTCCTAGAAACCCATCAATGGTGGAGATATCGTTCAGTAATGAAGTGGAAATAAACACATCTCAGGCAAAGTAAAGCAGCAAATTCATTGCCAGTAAATCTGCTTTTAAAATAGCTAAAGAAAGTTTCCAGAACATTATGTAATTGATAAAAGAAGGGATCTTGGCACATCGGGGATGGAAAAGGAACATGAGAAATAATAATATTGTATGCAAAAAGCATTTACTTCCCTTGAGTTCTCAAAATTGTTTCATGGTTGAAGCAAAAACCATACCATTATCTGTAGTTTTCAATGCAGAAAAATTATTTAACAAAGCAATGTTTTAATGAACATATTTAAAGAAGATTAATAATCAATTCTCAATGTACTGAGAGTACTTACCACATGTTCAATGATATTTTCTATTATCTCTAATTCTATTTGTCTTTTCGGGTGGCGGAGTAGTGCTACTTTGCAGATATAGAACATAAGGATCTCAGGACCCTCACGTGAGTGACTGACTTACTGACTGTGTGAAAGCCGGGATTGTTAAGCAAGGATTTTGGTTAAACGACTGAACATGAATTGTTTTGGGAAGACTGCATAACATATATAGAGGGACGCAGACTTCTGAGAATTCAAGAATTTTGTTACACTCTTCATATATTCCCCATAACTGTGTATTTATCAATCACTGGAGACCATCTCTCTTCTAAAGAATATAGAGTTCACAGGTAGCCAGTTAGGTGGAGTGAGTGATGGCACATAACCCATGAAAGGTACGAATCATAGTTTTACCTTTTACTGAAACAAATCCATGAAGGACAGGTTCTCTGCAGGTGTGTGGAAGTGACAGTTTTATGCAAAAAATAATAAAAATTGTGGCTTGGGACATAAAATCTCACCTTCCTGTGGTTGTACTTCTTCAAGAAAATTTTCCTGGTCTCAAGTACATAACTTTCTTATGCGAAAGGCCACATATAGCTATCATTTATATATCTACCTTTGAAGACAATGTGGATTGGTGTAAGTTTCCTGAAATCTACCCAAAGGGACTTAGACTCGTATTCTCAATGCAGAAATTACTACCTACATCATATTGGAAAGTTACTTAACCACTCTGATTCTTATTGTTTTCCCATTTTGAATGAGGATGTAAGAATGGATACGTGGTATCATGTTTGTGATGATCAAATGAAGAAAACCATGCATACATACAACCATGCTTTAAGAATATTTATGCTATTCAGTAAATTTTAGATCCCTGCTCTACCACAACCCTTCAATCTCCAAGGCAAAATAGCTGGCTTAATTTTTAGTTTAAGTATCTGTTTCCTTATGTTGGGGTCTTAAATTGTGTCCAAATGGACACTGACTTGGGGTAGAGCATCTTTTGAGAAAAATATGTACTCACGATATCATAGCTGACTTCCAAACCGCTACGGGTAATAAGGCAGTAAAGAACATTGCAGTCCAGCCAATAGAAATTCAAGCAACAGCTGGGGGCGGTGGCACACGCCTGTAATCCCAGCAACTCTGGAGGCTGAGGCAGGAGGACTGCAAGTTCAAATCCAGCCTCAGCAACTTAGCCAGGTGGTAAGCAACTCAAGGAGGCCCTGTCTCTAAATAAAATACAAAAAGGGCTGAGGATGTGGTTCAGTGGCCGAGTGTCCCTGAGTTCAATCCCCAGTACTAAAAAAGAAAACGAAGACAT
Organism: Sciurus carolinensis; assembly: GCF_902686445.1. Classification (NCBI taxonomy): domain Eukaryota; kingdom Metazoa; phylum Chordata; class Mammalia; order Rodentia; family Sciuridae; genus Sciurus; species Sciurus carolinensis. Next base: position 46,807,868 of record NC_062232.1, read on the forward strand.
TCAAACAACAATCCGGTAATAAAAAAAAAAGAGGATGATGCAAGAGAAAAAGAAAAAAAAATCAGTGAAGTATAAAGGAGACGTAAGATGACAGAAACAACTACAAAGATAGAAATTATTGGGACAAATTCAGAACAGATCCATATGTTTGATATTTGAGGGAGCAATATCTAAGTCATAAGCATGATGAAGGATTAAAAGCAAATAATTATGTAATTCATTTAATGATTTGAAATTTGAAGTCTTTTTTATTTGTTGGTTGTTTTTAGTTATACAGGAAAGCAGAATCCATTATGATATAATTATACAAGCATGGAATAGATCTTATTCTACTTAGAATCCCATTCTTATGGATGTGCATGATGGTGGAATTCACTGTGTTGTTTTCATACCTGTCGTGAGAAAATTATGTCAGATTCATTTAACTGTCTTTCCTTTTCCTATTTCTCATATCTTCCCTTCAAACCCCATTGTTTAATCTCCTGCACATTTGAATTCTTAAATGATCATGGGAGGAATTCAGGGTGCAGAAACTGAACTTCTAATTGTTGTATATAGAAATCAAGAATCTTCAAAATATACACATTTCAAAAATTTACTGAAATTGCCAAATACATAAAGTGGAAATGTTTAGCATATCTCTCATTAAGAGATTTAAAATAAACAATAACTATTTGGAATACAGATTTGAAGAACCTGTTTACACTATTATGTGAAATTTGAAAGTAACAATTTGATATAAAATTTTTCCAAATATGACAAAAGCAAATCAAGTCAAAATAGCCTGATCATTTTAGCACCTACTATCATGATGATATAAGGAACACTAATATGGCCAACCTTATCTACATCCTATTATCTTTTATACCTTATGGTGTTCTTCTGACACTTAAGTTAAAACAAATGCTGGATCTGACATTAACCATCTTACCCATTTTATATAAATATCTTACAGAAAGACACATATAGAAATTGACAAATTATCCTGTGTATTTAGAATACATGTTAAAGGCCTTCAGATATTTTATTATTATTTTTATTTAGCTTTTAATTTTTTACAGACTGCATTTTGATTCACTGTACACAAATGGGGTACATAATTTCATTTCTATGGTTGTACACAATGCAGATTCATATCATTCGAGTAATCATACATGTACATAGGGCAATGATGCCTGTCTCATTCCACCATTTTTCATACCCACCTCCCTCTCATTTTCTTCTACGTAGTCTAAAGTTCCCCTTTTATTCTCTCATTCCCCACCCCCACCCCCATTATATATCATCCTCCACTTATCAGGGAAAACATTAGAAGGCCTTCAGATATTTAGAATTAAGCATTGCAGCGTCTCTAGTTTTCCTGGAGAGGGGGGAATGTGGGAAGAAACATCCAGAAACTTTAAAGCTGATTCCTTTAGAAATTTCCAAGGAAGATTAACTGATTCACTTTTTATACATGATCTGTAATTGACACATTAGAGTGATAACAACTGCCAAAGAAAGTGTAAATTTGTTGATTATGACAAAAGTAACAGAGACAGACCATAAGAAGAGATATAATGGTTCCAGGGAAAGAAACATTCAGAGATTGGACAAGCTGGCACCCAAAAAAAACAAAAGCTGGTCAGAAAGAGATAGCTGAAAACATGAATGCTGATATATATGCCAATTTTTAAAACAACAGGCAAGTAGACCAGTATACACAGAAAAGGGGAAGGAAGAGGAAAGTAGAAAGAGATAGAAATAAAGTCCAAGAAAAAAAGACAGGCAGAAACAGGAAATGAGAGAGATATTTATTGACAGAGACAGGGGAAGGGAATTGAATGATGAACACAGAAAGAATGAGAGACAGAAATAGATGAGAAAGAGGGACACAGAGTGAGATGAAGACAAACATAGACAGAAGTAACAGAGAGATACAGAGGTAAGCATATAGAAACTATGACAGTCTAAAAGGTCCATAGCTTAAGAATGTAATAAAGTCTGTATGTTCTTATTCCTGTTAAAAATGAGAAGCTGGTGACCATGTGTACCTGCATGTGAAAGCATGCATGTGCACACACACGTGCGCACACACACACACAGAGGCAGAGACTGCCAGAGGAGGAAGACACAGTGAGGCAGACACAGAAAGTAAGAGTGAGAAAAATGGACACAAAGAAAGGCAAATTAGATAAAGACACACAAAGGTGGACATGGATGCAGACACAGACAGACAGATAATGAGACAAATACTGATAGGGACAACAGAGAGAAATGAAGAGAGAAAAGGCAGAAAAAAGTCCTGATCATGTTTAAGGACTACATTGCATCCTACAGGCTTATGTCTCCTTTGGTGCAGTATATACTTTGGTCACATTTAGTTAGATGATTTTGTGTGCAATCGCCATAACTGCATATCTTGTCCTACTTCACATTCCTTTACTGAGAGTCTATAAACAAATACAGCATTACTGTGGGAAGCATTCTATCTCAGACTTAGCAGACAAAATAAATTTTAAAAAATTAAAGTGAAAAAAAAAATCTAGTTTTGGATAAGTGCCCCAAGCTGGCAAATGGAAACAGTCAAGGTTTGAGTGAGTTTAAATGTGTGTATTTCAGATGTAATTCTTTGCACTTCATCAAATATCTTTGTACTGTAGACAGCAATGATCAGTTGAAAGTTGAAAGTTAGCTGGGAAACAAAGCAGAAAAAATCTTGCGGCCAATGTTCATTTTCAGCTAAGTAGCTTCTGAATTTCAAAAGTGAGGATATGTCATTTTTGAGGGAATGTCATCCTGCTATTCAGTTCAGGAAAATGTAAGATGAAATTACTTCAAACGTTTACATAAAGGAAGTAAAAGTGGTAAAGCATAAACCTATTTTTACCATTATACTAAACATTACATTGCATTCATCAACTGTATTTAAAAACATGGAATGAGGTTTGTTGTTCACATATAGAGCATAAAAGAACATGACAGGAAGGAAATAAAGGACAAACACCAAAATAAAGGACAGACACCAAAGGGTGCAACAAGGGCACCTTCAACGAGGCACTTCGTATTACTGTCATCAAAGTATTATCCTAACATTAGAATGAAGATTTGATATGGAATAGCCTTTCAAATCTACTTAAGAAAAAAAATGAACAAAAGGTCAGGGTTTCTAAACTGGGTGGAAATGGAAAGAGTGTAATTGGAAGAGAATTACAAACCCATAAAAATTCTGGTTTCGAATAAGTAAAGTGTTACACTTTTAGATTTTGTTTTATTTGTAAATTTTGCTTTAGATTTTTACACTCCTCCAAAGTGTATTCCAGATTATCATAATCATCATGACCATGCTCTGGTGTCTGTACATTTGCAAATCTAAAACACATGTAAACCTTTAGCCCCCAAATGCAATTTGAACTTCAAACATGTCTAAAGACCAAAGAACATGAACTTGCTTAAAGAGCACTTTCTGACACAGAGATAATTCTTGACTGTGCCACATACAAATCCGTATGTAGTAAAAGAACATCCTCATAGAACTGAACTGCTTCCTACCACCCAAGCCCAAAGTAGGGTGTTTTAAGCTTTGAAATGCCTTTCTGGGATTAAAGTGCTATGGAAATCAAAGCCAGTTCCAATTTACATCAAGATGATCTTTTGTTGAAGAACAACCAACACAAAGAAGACCATCTGTGTAGTCTGCATGGGTTCACATAATGGGAATCATGGAAAGTAAGCAGTATGCTCATTGGCAGGAAATGGGGAAAGGGGAACAAGGAATGAAACCAGTTAACAAGTGGAGCATGGGAGCTCTAAATGTGTCAACTGAGAGCGAAGTCAAAATATCCCAACAACATCCACTTAATCGAACTACAGGAAAGCCATGTTTTAAAGAGTTTCACAAAGAGTAGTAGAGTAGGTAACACTCAGTTCCTCGCTAAAGTCAGTTGGCCTTTGTCTTCTCAGAAATTATGTGTCAGTTGAAGGAAGGTAAACCAGGTGGACAGGTTGCCACATTAACAGCACAATTGAGTTCTGGAGGTGATTTGGCTTTGAAATGTGTGCTCCTCCTATGCCCCTGTAAACAGTTTCAAGTCTTAGGGAATACACTGCAATAAAGCCTGTGTGCATCAAGACAGATCAGCTGTTCAGCTCTCTGGGCTTTTGCAGGGGTCCTCACTCTGGGCAGTGCCTCTCTCCCTGGGGATGTACAGGAAGTTACATGCCATGAATAGGGGGAAGACCACATCTTGGTTCTCTAGGTTCACTACCTCTAGTTCTTGATCCTTTCTTAGGGAAAGCATCTGATATTCTGTGTCCCTCCTGAAAATGGCTCTTCCATTCCTGTCCAAAGAGACAAGCCGGAGCCGAAATGCAACTTTTCTCTGCCAGAGTAAGCTGACCCCAAGACCACAGGACTTGTTCAGTGCACTGCGGCGGAATACGATCCGGCGGTTGGTGTAGCACACCACCAAGTCCCAGCCAAAGTTAAAGCCTGCCCACCTCCAGCTGCATTGTTCATCTCTTCGGAGCTGGCCCCCACACCGCATGCTGTTTTCTTGGAGGTCAGACATGTAGACATCTACAGGCCCAACCTCCTTGGTCTGCTCAGCCCGGAGAAGGGCTAGCCACTGCTCTTTGTATACCGGGGTCAACCATGTGGCAGGGATCAGTGCATCCTGGTCAATAACGTGAGCAGATGGCAGGTCACAGATTATGTAGGCCAGCCGTAGCTGCTGGAACACTGGCATGAAGGCTCTGCCCTGCTCAGTCTCCAGAAAAGGGGCACCTTCTGACTCCCCTCTAAGCCTGGCAAACCAGGAGTTGGCATCGGGCAGTAAAGCTCTTCGGGTGCCCCTCCATGTGGGCTGCAGCTTCAGGAACATCCACTTTTTCAGTGTGGTGTATATGTCCATCTCCACCTCCAACACCAAGAGATCTGAAGAGGCGATGAGCTCTTTCATGAGATCCAGGCTGACTTCCGTCAAAAGTTCCTCACTACGCTGGGTCATCAAGTTGTCCAACAGCCACTGGCGGCAAATGGTTCTGATGTCCTGAAGCCCGTAGTTCTCCGCCGAGTAGTAGTAGCTACACACACTCTGGGCACTGACAGTCTCCTTCATGATCTCCCTGCACTGTTGAATTAGCTCATCCAACTGCAGCATACTGGCAGTAGCCAGGATGGCTATGACTCGACAGGGAGGGATGATCATGGATTCACGGTACAAGGAGCCCAATACCTCATGCAAGGCCTCACGATCAATGTTCTCATCAGGCATCTGTATCTCTATGGTATTCATGTTTGTTTCCCGCCAGGCGCCGCTGAACATGCTAGCGAAGTACCCTGACTGGCACAGGTAGACCCTGTGTAAGTTCCACTCCTCCCCCAATGCACGGATCTGTATGTCACTGCCCTCACCCCTCAGGAAGAGCGCCTGGTAAATGGACCGGGACTTGTCCTTGATCCGCTCCTGGCGAGGAGCCTTTGCCAGTGGCCCTCCTGGGCTGGTCTTCCGCTTGCGGCCTACCTGACTGGTGGAGAGTTGGGATTCTTCACTCTCCTCCTCCCCCTGCACCACTGCTGCTTCCATCTCCTCCACTGCCTCCTGCTCATCTCTAACAGCTCCTGGTTCCTCTGGGGCACGATCCCGCCTGAGCCACATCATCCGACTGCTTAGTGCCCCCATGGTCTGTGAATCTCAAGGGCACGATTTTGTACTTCCTTCCCAGGCGTAACTTCCAGAGGCAAAAGCTCAGCCAAAAGCTCCAAGGGCTGCTGGGAAAGCTTACGTCGGCCTCCAACGTCAACACTGACGCCAAGACAAGCCACGCCCTGCTCTGCCCTCAATCCTGTTGCACAAGGGCGCACCCTACCAGGGAGGACCGCACTGTGCACCTTCTCTCTGAAAAATACTCACTCTGGGGCTCCCTTCACATGCTGATACCGGGATAGAGGCAATTTTGAAATAAATTTCTCCCATTACTTTCAAGAACACAAGGAGTACTTAAGGATAACTTCCTTTGGAGAGTTGAGTCCCAGCGTTGTCCTCCAGGCATCTTCATTTCTTATTAACTTTCCTGATTACCTCAATACTTGAGTCAGTAAAGCCTTTTTTTTTTTAACCACATATAATGTTTTTATTGTAATTACAATACACACGATTTTTGGAAATTGCTTTTGTTGATTATATGCCAACTCTTATCTGTAGGGAGCCTATGGCTGCAATAAAACCATGACTTAACACAGACGACAGATAAATTTTAGATTACTATAGGATTCTATACTCACTTATTATTAAATGGACATGAGTTGTCATCAGTGGGAGGACATGTGGAATGGTCTGGATCAACTCACCTACCGACAGAAGTCTCCAACCCATCAATGGGCTCAGAACCAGGAGTACCATCCAGGTGGACTGAGGTGACACTGGGATGGGAGCCTTCAGGGCCCTTGCTAATAGTGGGAGGTTTCTCCTCTCACTGCTTTGGTGAGGGAGGTCACTTTAGGACTTCAAGAGGATGCTGCTAGTTGAGAAGGGGCCAAAGTACTCTGCCTCCAAGAGTTGTTCTTCATTTTATTTGTGTTGCCTACCTCTGAAGTAACACAAGCTTGCTCTGTTCCCCAGAACCCTGCTGCCAACGCCCTGCTGTGGTGTTCTTGGGCTAGACCACCTCACTTACTATAGCAACTGATGGCTACTGTGCTGCTGGAGGAGGGATGTTTCTCAGAGTGCTCTTCAAAGTTTCTAATAAGAAAGGTGCATCTCAATCCCATCCTCTTGTAAATAGCATAGGAACAATGTTCTGAGCCTCCTGCTCCATCCCAGGTGCCCAAAGTCAAGATAGGGTCTTCCCCACCATGGACCAGAATATAAAGATAACATGTTTCCTGCAGGAGCATCCAAAGGGAAAGCTTCATCAAAAATATGGCTAAGTAAAGCCATTTTCTATGATAAAGGTGTTAATTATTTTTTGTCCCAAATTCTACTTTGGTTTTAACTTTTTAAAAAAATATTTTAATAGTGTTTTCAGTTATAGTCTTTTAAACTGCACGTGTTTCCAAATCAGATGTTTCTGTTTCATTGTTTTCATTCTTCACAGACACCCAACCTTTACCTTTGAGGAAGAATTCAAACCCCCAGAATGCCCTTTATGACCTTTTTTCCTTCCAACTGTTTGTACATCTTGAGTCACAGCCTTTTTTCTGTTGCTTGTCAAACCCTACCCATTACTCAAGGTGTGAGATCTGGCTCAAACACCCTTTCTCAGATTTCCTGATACTTTTCCATCAACTGTACTTCCATAAGGCCTTGATCAACCCTCTCTCCCATATATCTGCAGTTATATATTTTTTTCTTGTATGCCAGTTTGTCACCACTGAAGGACTCCATGTGAATTGACTGGCTTATCAACATCAGGGTTGAGGCCTGTCACTGAATACATCTTCAGTGAAAGAAAAATTATGAATGAGTCAAAGAAATGTGGAGTTTTATATATTGTAGGGACAAGTGCGATATTTTGAGCAAACAAGACGTTGCAGAGGAGATCTGGTCTATGAAGAGAAAAGAAAGTGCTAAAATAAAAATATTTGTATGAACTGGTCACCAGGGTTTACCAAGGAGAGAAAATTCTAAGTCATTTAGGGCCCCAGGAAAAGTTATTTTAAGAGTCCAAAGAAATCTTTGTTCACGAAGCCTCATACATCACTTTGGCTTTCCTGGACTTGAATGTTTCCCCCAAGGACATGTATTGTTTTGTGCTGCAAAGCTGAAAATAAATTCCCTTTGTGAAGTTGAAATCATCATTGCAAAGGGGCTTTGGAAGTTATACAGAAACTATTATGTCACTCAATCAAACACAATATAAGGGTCCTCATAGGAACACAAAGTTCAATTGAATGCAACTTTTGAGAGTGCAACATACTGTAGTTTAAGAAGTGCACCAAATTTGGGGGCATAAATATCTAGTATAGTTAATCTTCTTGGTGGATTGTTCCCTTAACCAGTATGAGGTGAACTTCCTTGTCTCCTATGATTAATTTTTGCACAACATCTGCTTTGTCAGATATGAGAATAGCTACTACTGTTGGCTTCTGGTCCCCGTTCACATGGGATATCTTTCTCCATCCTTTAAAATTCAGCCTGGATATTTCATTGCCTATACGATGAGTCTCTTGCACACCCACATTGTTGGGCCTTCATTTTTTTTTTTTTTTTTTTTTTTGGAACTGGAGGTCAAACCCAGGGCTTTGCAAATGCAAGGCAGACACTTTGTTACTGAGCTACATCCCAGCCCCCGGCCTTCATTTTAAAACCACTCTGTCAGTCATTGTCTTTCAACTGGAGAGTTGAGACCATTTCCATTATAAGTCACTATGGAAGAGCAGTTTAATATATCTTGCCCTTCTGATACTACATACTGTAGTTTAAGAAGTTAACTATGACTTAGTTACATTAGTAACATTTGTAACTATGAAAAAAAAAATTAGTAGTGTTTGCAAAGGCCTTGTACTGTGGGCTTAGTACATGCAGAGGCATGTAGGCAAGATGTGATCCTCCCCATAAATATGGCATGTAACTTCCTGTACATCCTCTTAGAGAGTGGACCCCTGCAAAAGACTTGAGGGCTGGACTGCTCTTCCCTGGAGTCACATTGGTTAGCATGCTCCAGATGCCAGTTCCTCTCAGTTCCTCTATGAGACCAACTGGATATGTCCCTCTGTGGTGATCCACAGGTTTCTTGAAGTGTGTGACCCATAAGGCTTAAGACTACTTATGGGGGCACATGAGGAGCACATTTTCAAAACCTGTCTATTGGTGTGAAGGGTGTATTGAAACAACCTCATATTGAGGTGTCAGTTTCTATCTGAGACTTAAAGTCCAGAAATATTTGTTTTATGAATTTAACTGCACCAAATTTGGGGGCATAAATATCTAGTATAGTTAATCTTCTTGGTGGATTGTTCCCTTAACCAGTATGAGGTGAACTTCCTTGTCTCCTATGATTAATTTTTGCACAACATCTGCTTTGTCAGATATGAGAATAGCTACTACTGTTGGCTTCTGGTCCCCGTTCACATGGGATATCTTTCTCCATCCATTAAAATTCAGCCTGGATATTTCATTGCCTATACGATGAGTCTCTTGCACACCCACATTGTTGGGCCTTCATTTTTTTTTTTTTTTTTTTTTTTTGGAACTGGAGGTCAAACCCAGGGCTTTGCAAATGCAAGGCAGACACTTTGTTACTGAGCTACATCCCAGCCCCCGGCCTTCATTTTAAAACCACTCTGTCAGTCATTGTCTTTCAACTGGAGAGTTGAGACCATTTCCAGTATAAGTCACTATGGAAGAGCAGTTTAATATATCTTGCCCTTCTGATTTACTTCCATTATTTAATCTGGTCTTAGTTTCCATTTCTTCATCTGCTCTTTAAGAGAGCGTTACCCATTCAAAAACTGGGGATTGCTTTTAAGTTCTTCTCATTTAAAGTGCTTTATGAAGTGCTTGCTTAGTAGTCATGATTTTTTTTTTCAGTTTATCATTATATTAGGAAGTCCTTGTATCTCCCTCAGTCCTGAAGGAAAGCTTTTCTGGGTATAGCAATGTTAGTTGGCACGTATTTTCTGTCAGAGCTTGGATTCCCTCATTGCAAACTCTTCTGTATTTTAGAGCCTGAGCTGAGAAGTCAGATCTTTAATGGCTTACCTCTAAATGTGACATACTATTTTTTCCCTTGAGGTTTTTTAATATTCCCTCCTTTTTCTCTGTTAGGCAATTTGATAATGATGTGTCTAAGAAAGTTTTATGTTCATCTTCTCTTTTGGGTCCTATATGCCTCCTGCATATGAATGTCCATCTCATTCCTAAGATCTGGAAATTCTTCTGCTACTGTTTCACTGCCAAATTTCTTAATGCCCTTACCTTGTATTTTCATGCTCTCTTCAATTAGAATGACTCTGTATTTTGGTCTCTTCTTGTTGTCCCAGAGTTCTTCTATATTCCCATCATGGTCTTTTGTTTTTCTTCTTCATTGCTCTCTGAGGTTTCCAAACTGTCTGGAAGTTCTGTTTTTTGCAACCTTAAGTACTGTTTTCCACATAATCTAATCTTTTGAAGACTCTTTCAACCGAATTTTTCAAATTTGATTTATTGTGTCTTTCTTTCCCATGAGTTCTGATTTGTTTCGTTCCATAATCTCTATCTCCTTATTGAAGTGGTCTTCTACTTCCTGTACTTTCTCTCTAATCCATGCCTTAGATCTTCTTAGAGCTTGTTAATCATTTTAACATTCACCTTTTGTATTCTATCTCTGGAATTCCATACCTTTAAATATCTGTGTTTTCATTTGTTAGGGGGTTGTATATTTTCGGGGGAGATTTCTGTGTGTCTCCTCAAGTTTTTGGAGCTCCTAGCCTTGCACATCTGTTGATGATGTGGGGCTTTTGGGTGAGTTTTCTCATCGGTTTGTAATACACACTGTGCTGCTGGTATACCTCAAGTTTAACACATAATCTCAGGGAAATCCAAATGTTAATTTCAACCCCAACGCCTCTTTGCTGCAAGTAACAATGATAGTTTAAAATCACTCATATAATGCACCAATAAGAAATTTTAATTTTCTTCCTCATCACACTTTGTAGTACTTTGCTTGGGATGCTACCAAGCACCATAGCATGAGTGGCTTCAGCAAGAAATAACAGAATATATTTTGTCATTGTCTTGGGGCTAGAAGACTGAGATTGAGTTGCCGGCAGGCTTGGTTCCTTCCGAAGTAGGAGGCTAGGAAGAAAAGTCTCTTCCTACCTTCTGGTGCTTTCCTAGAAATCTTTGGCATTCCTTGGCTTGTGGAAGCATCACTCTGCTCTGCCTTCATCATATCATATCAAAATATCTTGGACATATTTTGGGGGGGAAGCACACAATTTAGCTTGTTACTTCTGCCACATTTTGTTGGCTAAACATGTCACATAGCCAACACAGATTTAAAAGGTGGGAAAAAACCAGATTCCACTTCTCACATAGTCTTGCAAAGTAATGCTATAAAAAATATAGATATCAGAAAGCCATTGTGATTGTGACTGTTATTGCAATCAGCCTACCATACCATTATCTTAATGATAGCGTGATTATGACTGCTGTGTAATTCTAGTGACTGCCCATCCACTCTATTTGACTGGAGACATGAAGTTATCCTTTATCTCTTACCTGAGTAAGATTTGTCTATGCCACTGGGAAATGAAAAACAAAAAATCCAAATATCTCTGCATTGAAGAAGGGTCATTACGCTTTGAATCATGTTACATTTCATGGAAAAACAAAAAAAGGATCATAGTTTCAAATCTAAGTCTCAGGAAAGATTAAAACATTGCTTTTTGTGCTCTGTGGAAGTTCCCCTTTTATATAGACTGTATCAACTTTCTAATACTCAAGCTTGTAGTTTCAGTCAACTAATGTAAGATTCAAATTTTCCTTTAGCCTGAATTATGATAATAATAATGATGATGATGATGATCATCATCATCATCATTTTTATTGTTGTTGGTTTTAGTACAGAAATTACTCCTTTCTACCAAAAGGGAGATAATGGGTCCCCAAGACTTGAGTTGGATGTGAGATGGTAGTTACTTTTCAATTCTCTACTCATAATTTGGTGGTATTTAATTTTGCACACAATATCTTTCCAAATGAAACCTTTTTCATATTTTAAATGTTCATTAAGAAACATTTGGAAGAGCTAGGCATGGTGGGAGATGCCTGTAATCCCAGAGACATGAAAGGGTGAGGCAGGAGGATTTTAAGTTGAAAGCCCATCTCAGCAAATTAGCCAGGCCACAGGCAACTTAGTGAGAGCTTGGCTCAAAATTAAAAAAAATAAAAATAGGGACTTGGTGGTAGAACACTTGCCTAGTATGTGTGAGGTGCTGTGTTTGATTCTCAGCTCCACATATAAATAAATTTTAAAAATAAAGGTCTATCACCATCTAAAAATCATATTTTAAAGAGTTATAAAGTAATAAAAATGCATAAGAAGGACTGGGGAAGTAGCTCTGCAGTAATGTGTCCCTGGGTTAATCCCCAGTACCAAAATAAATAAATAAATAAATACAAAAATTAATTGATTAAAAACAATATTTGGATTCAAGATACTGTCCTGATGTAGTTCTCCTCACCAAGATAACATTATATAATTTAGATTAAGATGAGTTACAGTATCTGTGGATCTTATATAGTCACCATAAGCACCTCTACTGCTTGTTTCCACTACAGTGATTTGAAGTCTAATCCCAATATCTTTCTGGTCATAAAGGCGCTAAAATAACTAAAGTCGTCTGCTCTGAGGAATAGAAGGTTACACCAAAAAGCAGTGGTTATCAACTCCTTATATGTATGATGGAAGGTGACTGTGGATATTTATAAGCGGCCAATCAATATTTACTTTTGTTTTTTAGCCTTCTGCATCCAAGGGTTCTGCATCTGCAGATTCAACCAACTGTGGATGGAAAATGCTTAGAAAAAACTTGCAATTGTTAAAAAACTTACATACAAACTGTATATCAATGTATAATAGGCATGCAATTACTAATTATTTCTACAACTCTATTAACCGGTGGAAGATGGGTGTGGACTAATATAGTACAGGCCGAACTGGTTAAACATTCACAACTGTATATTAAATTGAATTGAATGATGGGATAAAAAAGACAGAAAATACAGGAAAGAAATATCAGTAAACATGGAAGGCTGTGGGTGGGGGAGGGAAGGGAAATCAAAGATAAAGCAGGAAGAATAAATTGGATACAGAAGAGGAAGCTAAAATGGAATAGTTGTATGTAGGAGACACTAAGTATTAATTAATATTAACTGATTAACCTGTTAATTATCCTTCAGTAATTCAGGCTAATTATTGCTGAAGTTTTGGTAATAGAGCCTTTTAAGTGCGGTGTTTCAAACTTCAGAAATTTTCCATTTTGGGGACATCATTAGAAAGCAAATCCAGAAGGACACTGAAAATTAGTGCAACCACTTTGAAATGCAACATGGAGATTCCTCAAAAGTCTAGGAATGGACCAACCTTATGACTCAGATATCTCATTATTGTTATTTATCCAAAAGCATAAAAATCAGCGTACTGTAATGATACAGGGCACCTCAATGTTTACAGCAGTACAATTCATAATAGCCAAGTTAAGGAACCAGTGCAGTTGCCTATCAACTGATGAATGGATAAATAAAATGTGGTTTACATATTCAATGGAATTTTACACATCCACAAAAGTCAATGACATTCAACAGCATGTGCTGTTGAGTGGATGGGACCGATGGAACTGGGGAACATCATGCTAAGTGAAATAAGCCATATCAGGAAAGTCAAGGGTGGAATGTTTACTGTTGTATGTGGAAGCCAGAGCAAAATAAAGAAGGGGGCCCTTTTCAAAATAGAAAGGAGACTAATAGAGTAGAGGAAGAGAACTGAGGGGGAAGGAAGAGGGCCAGGAAGGGAGAGACTGCAAGATTCAATTGACCATATTATGCTGTGTACATATACAAATATGCCATGGTTATTTCCATCTTTTTCTATACCTGTAAAGCACCAATTTTAAAAACAAAGAAGACCAGTGGAATAGAGGATTGGAAACACAGGAAGGGAGACGGAGAGGGAAAGAGAAATTACTGAGTACTGACATGGAGCAAATTATACTGCATGCAATGTATGATAATGGCAAAATGAACCCTGCTATTAGGTATAACCATAAAGCACTGATGCAAACATCTTAAAAAAACCAAAAAGAGCAGCAAATCTCATCTGATTGTAGCCCTGGCTCAAGTTAGACACATTTTTTAAGTGAGTCTATAGACAGAATCCAAACCTCACCTCTGCTGGAGAAGACAATGGGAATAAATTGTTTTTCTCTCTCAGAATAGCTCTGTTGTTGTATCCAGGGGTGAGTGTCACACTGGCAGGAAAATTGGTGTGCTCCTCCATCTGCTTTATCTATACACTGATCTGGCTCAAATCTCAAGTACCATTTTTGGGGTCCCTGTCCCTGTCCTAGCCTTGGGAGTGAGGACAAGACTTTCCATCAAATCCTGCTCAGACCAAGATTCTCACGCCCTGTCAGCTACACTTTTTATCATACAGATTAGTCTGTCAATTTCAGATGGGAGCAACCTTTGTTTCTCTCTACTCTGCAGGGTCCAAGCAGGATGCCAGTCTTTCTTCTATGCTCAGATTGGCTGTTAACACCAACGATCCAGTAAAATATATAGTCTAAGTGGTTGATTGGTCTTGGACCAAACTTTCCTTCCTACCCATTTTAGTGTCTTGTTTTGTACTTTTATGTTACCCTCCATTGCTCTGACATCTATCTTGACTTCCTCATTTCTTATGTATGGATAATTGTTGGAAATGAAGCTCCTGTGGGGCTTGATTGCTGGAGAGTCCTACTCCATCTTTGTAAAATACCCTCCAATTTTGTTCTATTTTCTAATAGTTTTCTCTTTGAACCTTCATGCATGAGGTATAAGTGACTGACAAACCAAAATAATAGCCAGGTGTGGGGGCACAGGGACTCTGGAGACTGAGGCAGGAGGATCTCAAGTTCCAAGCCAGGCTCAGCAATATAAGTGAGACCCTGTCTCACAATTAAAACTAAAAAGGACTGGGGATCTAGCTCAGTGGTTGAGCGTCCCCGGGTTCAGTTCTGAGCTCTGTCCCCCCAAAAATCTTTTTAAAATAAAATTTTAATATCAATCTCTTGGGAATTTGACAGTGCACTCAATTTTCCAAGTAAGTTTTATGCTTTTATATGTTTTCATGTTACTTATTTGCGTCTCCTTTTAGCTGAGGTTGAAAAAATAAATATTTTCTCTTCATATGATTTACCATAAATCCTGTGAGCTTTCTTTATTGTTTCATTCTTTTCCCTTTTTCCTCCTTGAGTATTTTCAGATGGTCTGTCTTTAAATTCACCAATTCTTTCTCATGTTTGACCCATTCTGCTTTCAAGATTCTCTATTGCATTCTACATTTCACTCCTTGTAATTTCCAGTTCCAGAATTGTTTCCTTTTATTTCTGGAAGTTTATTTTCTCCCTTTAGAAGGTTTAGTATTTTCCTGATTGACCTTAATCCTCATGTCCGTGCTTTGGAATTTGTAACATCTGAAGAATTATGGAATTATTGCAGTCTTTTCAGACTCGCTTTGTCTAGCAATGTCCTTCAGCAACCATATTAACCAGAGATTCTGGGTGTGTCATATGATATGGCCCATGGGCATTCTTGCTTAAAGAACCCTTTGTCAGGCTGCCCTGGTTTCAGTATTTCAGGTGAGCAGGACTGTTGCTGGCTCCAAGGTGTTGCTTTTGAAACCTGGCTCCACTAGAGTAGACTACTGGTCAAGCCCAGTGGTGGATCTCAATAACTGGGTGTCCTGGGTTCCAAGTCCATGAAGACTTTTTTCACAAAGTTTGACCTGGAACTTTGCTGAACATTGCTGTTGAGTCTCCAGGGACTGGCCTAGAACCTCGTTGCATAGGCACCAACCTTGTTCCAGATACTAAAGGGGTCTGCTGGAGCAGGCCTGGACACAGGTGCCACTGGAGACTAAGGGCAGAGTATCCTACCTGGAACTTGGGAGCTTGAGACTATAGGGCCAGAGTGGAACCATGATTGTGTGTCAGTCTTGGATCATTGTGATTGACCTGGAGCCTGAATCCACTGGGCCTGGTCTAGTACCTTGGACGTTGAGGTCAGAAAGTGGCCTGATTCTGTGGGGACTGTCCTTGCACATGGGTCCAGAGTGGTGGTCTGGTTGTGTCAGTCACTGTGGGGGACCTGCCAGATGATTAGAGCTGCAGAGGCTGGCTTGGTGTAGGGGAATGGCTGAAGCCCTTGGAGGTGAGGGCCATCTGGTGTAGGGGGAAGGCCAGAGCAAAGGAACCCTGAGACCAACCAGGCCCTGGTGTGGTCTTACAGCTTGGGTCTTTGGCAGATGATCCAGTGCTGTGCCAACCATAAAATGCAGGGTCACAGGGGTCACCTGGTGCTCTAGTTTGCCTGGAATCTGGAGTCTCCGTGGCAGGATTGGATACCGTCTATGCCAGGCAGTGCTAGAGCATTAGGCCATGAGACCCAGCCTGTCTCCAGGGTGGGCCAAGATGCTCAGTCTGCAGAAGCTGGCCTTCTGACCCTGGAACTGTGGAAGGCTGCTGGACTCTGGGTTCTACTGGTAGAGGCATGGGTTGGGGGTGCTGCAAGGCAAAGGTCAATGCTCATTGCCCTCTCACTTAGTCAACCAAAGGGAGTCTCTGTGAACAATACACTGACTGGGGTTTGATGAGAAACAATGCAAATAATACAAACTATCCTCCCTGCCCTCTTCAGTGCATTCCCTCCCATTTCTGTGCTACTGCCAGGTGCTAAAACCCTTCCAACATCTTTGAAAACAGTTCTTGGGACCATCTTTGAGACTGATGTTTCCATGGAGAGATAAGAACTGGAAAGTACCGTTCTACCATCTTACTGCCTTCCCCTTACCATCTAAAGCAACTGCTGATTGACCTCAGATGTGCTCCACCACGGAACTACGCTCCCCAAACCCCCATTTTAAACTTTTGAGATAGGGTCTCACTAAATTGCTGATCCTCCAGCCTCAGCCTCCCAACTAGAAGGGATACAGGCATGTGCCACCACACCTGGCAATGTTTCTCATTTTAAAGATAACAATCAGAAGGCATGAAAGGAAACAAGAAAAATATGCCCCAGATTCAGGGAGAAAGTGCAATCAAGAGTAACCATCACTGAAGAAACACAAACATTGGAATTACCAGTCAAAGACAGCATCGAGTCTTGACTTTAAAACACAAAAATATACATATTTAAGATGCTAAAGGAAAGGATGCAGTGATGTGTGTACACGTATGATTACACGAATGGTATGAATCTACATCGTGCACAACCATAGAAAAGAAAAGTTGTACCCCATTTGTGTACAGTTCATCAAAATGCAGTCTGTAAAAATAAAAAATAAGGGGATGGATTATTAAAAAAATGAACCAAATACACCTTCTAGAGTTGTTAAAAAGTACAAGAACTAACGTGAAAGTACACGAGCAAGGAATCAGCAGCAGAATTTAAGCAGGCAGAGTTTTATCCATGCTGCAGAATATAACATAAAAAGAATGAAAAGATTGAACGGAAACTAAGAAGCCTATGGGGCATCATCATATATACCAAGATGCATATAATAAGGTGCCCTGAAAGAGAGGGAAGACGGAAAAGGAAAGAATGTATATTTGAAGAAATAAGGTCCAGATTTATGGGATGAAAATGACAGAGTAAGTTGCTTCCGAGAGAGGTCCTGCCACTAGAGCAACCAAGAAGCTGGCAAAAGAATAACTAATTGGCAGAACCAATATTTTCTTTGGAAATCTGTATTCTATGCAAATACAGACAGCAAACAGAAGATCAAACATAGAGAAGAAACAGAACAAAATTGTGTGGAAGTAGAGTGGCATGTTTCTTTACCCACCTATCAGCTCCCATCACCCAGGACAGCAAAAGTCAAGGAATGGCATTTCATCTTCTTTTGGACACCTGCTGCTCTAGTGGTTACCAATATGTTATAAAAAATGATTTTAGGAAGCAGAGAAGTTTTTTTGGTTGTTTTATCAACCTTTATCTGTAGTGACTTTCTGGGAATCATCACTCAGAGCATTTTAAAACAAAAACTACTCAAGCATGCCTGGGGCCAGGGATAGTGGATGACTGCAGTAACATGTGGCTCTCAATTCAGGAAAAGAAAGAGACCAAGGGATATTCTTGCTGAAGCCAGAGGTTTCTCGTGCTGTGTGAGTTCAGTGCACACGCCCAGACACTGGTGAGTGCTCAGAAAGGACCTAACTTAACCCTAGATATCCACCAGTAGCCAATTGCTGGATTCCATTCCAGAAGGAGGCCAAGGGTTAGGGAACAGTTTAAATGGTCTCAATAAACATTGAAAGATGCCAGCTCTGCAAATGAACAGAATTTTTTTTTTCTCTTGCTTTGGTGCAAATTGTTTAGGAAAACCTCTCTCTGGGCAGTGGAAGATGAATGAGATAACAGAAAAGAGATTTCTCTGACCACACAGGACAAGGAAATCTGTCTATACAAAAATAGTTTTAAATATGCACTAAAGCAATGGATGCTGGCAATCCTCAAAAGACAACCACAGCAAAATCTAAGAGAGGTAGTTCAATGTGAATTCTGGAGACCACATTATAATATTGAAAAATGTCTGATTTTAATCAAAAACATTAATAGGCATATAAATGTTTTAAGAGTTTGGCCCATTTACAGGTAAAAGTTAACAACAACAAAAAAACATGAAGTTGCCACAAGTTTTAATCAGATAAACTTGACATTGAACCTAATAGACAAATGTTTGAAAACTTTTGCCTGAAAATATGTTCCAAGAAATAAGAAAATCTGTGGAGAAAACAGAACAGTATGTGAATGATTTGGAATATCATTAAAGAAATAAAAATATATATTTAAAAAAATGACCAAATGGAAATCCTGAAAGTCACAATAAAAAACAGGAATGAAAACATCACCAAGGATTTCGACAGAAAATTTGAGCAGGAGGGATAAATGATCAGTGAATATGTAGACAGGACAATTGAAATAATCCATTCTGAGGAACAGGAAAAAAAAAAAAAGAAGAAAAATAATGGACAGATTTCAAGGGACCTGTGAGACACCATGAACTGCATGAGCACACATATTGACAGAAGAACAGAGGGACAGGGGAAGAGAATATTTGAAGAAATGGTGATTGAACTCCCCAAATTTGAGGAAAGATGTGCAACTACAAATCTAAGAATCTCAATAAGTTCGCAGTGGAATAAAATCAAAGGGATTTAGATTGGACCATATTATAATTAAGCTGTAGATAAAGAAGAACAAAAGGAAAATCTTGAAAGTAACAAGACAATATGGACTATTCAGGTACAAGCTATCCTCAATAAATTTAAGATCTAATTTCTATCAGAAACCAGGAAAGCAGTGGAATATCTTACTTCAAATGCTGAAAGAAGAACTTGCTGTGAGAGGATTCTATAAGTAACAAAACTGTCCTTCAAAAATGAAAGAGAAATGAAGACATACCCTGATGAGAAAACACTGAGGGAGTTTAATGCTGAAAGATCTGTCATATAGAAATGTTAAAGGGAGTCCCAAAGGCTGAAATTAAATGAGACATTATATTGACATTTTAAAAAGGAATGAAGATCACAGGTAAAACTCTGTAGATAAAAGTAAAGCTGGTATAACTATGTTTTTTGTGTGCAAAAATACATTCTGTTTGCTACATGATTTAGAAAATAAAAGCATAGAACAGCAATTATAAAAGCATGTTAATAAACATGCAGTCTATGAATATGGAATTGGTGGAAACAAGAAAATAATGGGGATGGCTACTTAGGAGCATACTTTTCATATGCTATTGAGCTTAAGTGGGTATCTATTCAAACAAGCTAATTAACAAATGGGTATGTGACCTGTCTCCTGGAAGGAGGCCTATGTGGCAATCTGTCAGGAGACAGACACACCAAAAAGGCCACTTGGGGACTAGGGCTCTACTCTGCCCCCTGGAAGGAGGCCAACATGGCGAGTGCCTTTCAGGCCACTCGAGGACTAGGGACCCATCCTCCTGTCCTGTGTTCTGTGAACAGGATGCTCTCCTGTGGTTGGTAAAAACGTTCTTCTCTGCTCTGTGAGCCTGTCACCTCCTGAATTCACAAAATTGCTTGTTACTTTCTGCTACCGGCTGATAGTTTGCCAAATAGGCTAGTAACTGCTTATGCAAGGCTTGACCTTTGAGATGTATGGCTAACTTAACTGCGAGTATATAAAGGACAGTGTTATACCCAGTAAAGACAGAAGCAGCTTCCTTGTGACAAGTGCTCCATCTCCCCCGAATAAAGCTCTTCTCCTCAGATCTCGGCATGTAAACTGAGTCCTTCCCATGATTGCGGTGTTCAGGTCTCCATCTGTGTTGTGGTGGTGAGCCGGTGTACCAGGCCGTCCTCCAGCATTGGGGTCCATGGAACAAATAGGAATGGTTTATTAGTAAACATTAAGACAGCTACAGAGAATACATTGGGAAATATAAAGAAAAAAATGTTAGGAGAAAGTCAAAACGGTACAGTAGGAAAACCAGTCAAGCAAAAGGTAAGGCAGTGTTGAGGATATACGCAAATGAAAACTAGATGATACGAATGGCTAACTGACAGAAGTGAAGGGCTTCCTTATCAGCATTCACCTTAAATTTATAAGCATTGAGCTCATCAATTCAAAGTCCTAGATACACAGAATGAGTTCCAGCAAAAAAAAAAAAAAAAGTACAATCAAGACATGATCCAACTCTGCTGTCTGTCTGTAAGAGAATGATGATTTATATCCAAGCACTTCAACATAAGCTCAACATACATTGAAAAGGAAAGGATGGAGAAAAGGTATTGCATTGAAAGATTGTGACGAAAGACACCCAGGTGGTGCCACCATTAATTTTAATTTTTTTCCCACTTTTTAAAAATTTGTTCCTGTTAGTCATACATGACAGTAGAATGTATTTTGACATATCATATGTACATGTTGCATAACTTCCCATGATGTGAATTTACACTGGTCTGGTCATGGATTCATATATGAACATAGGAAAGTTATGTCTGATTCATTCTATTGTCTTTCCCATTTCCATCCCCTTCCCTCCCCTGTCAATCCAGTGAACCTCCACTCCTTCCTTCCCCACAACCCCACGCCTATTGTGAGCTGCCATCAGAATATCAGAGAGAATGCTCAGCCTTTGTTTTTTTGGGATTGGCATATTTCACTTAGCATGATAACCTCCAGTTCCATCCATTTACTGGCAAATGCCATAATTTCTTTCTCTTCATGGCTGAGTAATATTCCATTTCTTATATGTACCACATTTTCTTTATCCATTCATCTATCGAAGGGCTCCTGGGTTGGTTCCATAGGACAGCCATCGTGAATTGAGCTGCTATGATCATTGATGTGGCCATGTCACTATAGAATGCTGATTTTAAGTCCCTTGGGTATATCTCATACTAAACAAAGTTGCCATAAACATACATTGGAGAAAAGATAGCATCTTCAACAAATGTTGTTGGGAACACTAGAACTCCATATGTAATAAAATGAAATGAGACCCCTATCTCCCACCTTGCACAAAACTCAACTCTAAGTGAATCAAGGGCCTAGGTATTAGACCAGATACCCTGTGCCTACTAGAAGAAAACATAGGCCCCATCCTCCATCACATTATCTTAGGAACCAAATTCCTCAACAAGACTCTGAAAGCACAAGAAGTGAAATCGAGAATCAATAAATTGGATTGCATCAAACTAAAAATCTTCTTCACAGGAAAGGAAACAATCAGGAATGTGAAGAGAGAGTCTACAGAATGGGAGAAAATCTTTGCCACCTGCACCTCAGATACAGCATTAATCTCCAGGATATAAAAAAAACTTGAAAATCTTCCAAATATCCCAGTCGGTAAAGTGACTAAAGAACTGAACGACACTTCACAGAAGAAGAAATATGATTGATCAACAAACTTATGAAAAAATGTTCAACATCAAGAGAAATGCAACTTAAAACCACACTGAGATTTCATCTCACTCCAGTCAGAGTGGCG
The DNA here is from genome assembly GCF_902686445.1 of Sciurus carolinensis. Classification (NCBI taxonomy): domain Eukaryota; kingdom Metazoa; phylum Chordata; class Mammalia; order Rodentia; family Sciuridae; genus Sciurus; species Sciurus carolinensis. Next base: position 46,829,549 of record NC_062232.1, read on the forward strand.
ATTATCAAGAATACAAGTAACAATAAATGTTGGCAAGGATGTGGGGAAAAAGTTACACTCATACATTGCTAGTGGGACTGCAAATTGGTGCAACCACTCTGGAAAGCGGGATGAGGTTTCCTCAGAAAACCTGGAATGGAGCCACCATTTGACACAGTTACCCAACTCCTCGGCATATACCCAAAGGACATAAAATCAGCCACCATTAATTGTAAAAAATGTTAACTTTAAGTGAAAAAATTGTGACAGAAGAAAGGTATGGGTATAAAGTTCAATTCATCAAAAGGGGAGAAAAAATTAAATATGTATGCTGCATGCAATAGTCCAAGAATCAGGTGAGCAGAACTGTAGGGAAAACACAGAGTTCTTCAAAGTAGCTAGAGAATGCCACATTTTACTTTAATTAATGCATGAAACCACAAGAGCGAGGATCTGTAAATAAATAGAGCACTTGGACACAACAAAGCCCCGACATATCTATGCCTTAACAGACACACAAAGAACACTACACTGCATCCAGTGACAGAAGAATATAAACTAAGTTCAATCACATGGAACATTCTCCACCAATAGCCCATGATTGGGCCACAAAAAAGTCTCAATACTAAAAGTATTTAAATCACACAAAACATATTTTTTTTTCTGAACACAGTAGAATGAAGGTAAGAAAAATAAATTACAGAGGGAAACCCCCAAAATTGCTAAATGTGAGGAAGTAAACAGTGCCTGTGCAAATAATGAAAGGATAAATAATGAGGGAAATCAGTAAATACATTGAGAAAACATAAATAAAAACAGGATGTACTCAAACCAGTGGGATACTGAGAAAGCAGTGCTCTCCCAGAAGTTTATAGATTTAAGTGCCTACATTGGAAAGAAGGTAGATTTTATATCCATAGTCTAACTCAATACCTTAAAGAAATACAAAATGTAGAGCAAACAACAACCCAAGGCAACAGAAAGAAAGAAATAATAAAGATTAGAATAGAAGTAAAACAAAAATGAAAGAAAAAGAAAACAATACAATGCTAAGCATTCACGCAAGCAAATATTGGTTCTTTTTAAAAGATCTACAAAATTGACACAACTTTACACAGGAATAGCTAGGAAAAGAAGAGGGAAGGATCTAATATCAAATAAGAACTGATCATATTGACCTTACTACCAAATTAAAGATATGATAGATAAGTGGGATGCCATTAATCTTAAAAGCCTCTGCACAGGTATGGAAGTGATTCAGAGCATGAAGAGAGAGTATGCAGAATGGGAGAAAATCCTGGCCAACTACACCTCCATTAGGGGATAAATGTACAGAATATACAAAGAACTCAAAAAACCTAACACCAAAAAACCCAAATAAGCCAATAAATAAACATGCAAAGGAACTAAAGAGAATTTTCTCAAAAGAAGAAACACAGAAGGCCAATAAACATGAAAAAATGTTCAATGCCTCTAGCAACTGGAGACATGCAAATCAAAACTACACTTAGAATTCACCTCATTCCAGTGAGAATGGCAATGACCAGGGATATGAAAAACACAAAATGCTGGTGAGGGTGTGGGGAGAAAGGAAAACTTATACATTGTTGGTGGGACTGCAGACGTGCACAACCTGTCTGGAAAGCAGTATAGGATTCCTCAAAAAAAGTAAGAATGGAATCACCATATGACCCTGCTATCCCACTCCTGGGTGTTTTACCAAAAGATCAAAACTTGGAAAATTACAGTGATACAGCCACACTCATGTTTATAGCGGCACAATTCACAATATCTAAATTATGGAATCAACCCGGATGCCTGTCAATAGATGAATGAATGAAGAAATTGTAGCATATCTATATCTATATCTGTATCTATATCTATATCTATATATAGATAGACAGATATAGATATATATTCACACACGTGCACACACACACACACACACACACACACACACACACATGATTACTACTCGACCATGAAAAGCAATGAAATCATGGCTACTGCCAGTAAATGAATAGACATGGAGAATATCATGCTATCTGAAATTAGCTAAACTCAGAGAATCTCAGGTCGAATGTTTTCTGTCATATGTTGAAGCTAGATTAAAATGAAGAAATGAGGGAGGCAAGGATAAGATGAATTGAAGAAACAATCAAATACAAATGAATAGCCAAGAGAAAGTAAGTCTACTAGAGTAGCAGAAGGAGAATGGAAAAGAGGAGGGAGGACAGGGGGGAAAAGTGGGAATTTCATGAATGGAATTTGATTCCTATGCATATATGAGTCTGTTGGCACGAACCCAAGTACTGTGTATAACCATAAAGCTCAAATAATAATAACAACCAAAGATAAAGATAGTATATGGTAAAAATAGAAAACTATGAACAATTTTATGCCAGCAGATTATATACCCGAATGAAAAGGGCAATTCCCTAAATGCACACGGATTAGCAAAACTAATACAAAAGAAAATAAGAAATATGAGCAGGCCTAAAACAAAAACAGTGACTGGATCAAAAAAAAAAAAAAAAAAACAACTCTCAGCAAGAAAAATCTCTGGAACAACTGACTTCACCATTTAATTTTATCAAAATAGATTCTATCAAAATTTAAGCATTAAAATGAATTCTTCTCCTAGTCAGTTAGAACCAGAAGTGGGTAAACTACCACACCCATTCAATTAGGCCAACCCTGAACTTACAACAGTGACCAATCAGCACAAGAATCTATGCACACACCTCCTTACCAGCAAATATTTGCACATTCCAATGTCAAAAACATCCTACAGTTACAGCAACCAAAACCACAGATAATGGCACAGGCAGAGACATATAGATCAAACAAATATTATATAGAGGCAAGATATAATCCCATACATCATTGACATGTTAATTTTGGCATGGGTGCCAAACACATTCACTGGGGAAAGAATGATCTCTACAACAAATGTTTCCAGGCAGGGGGTTGGGTGTTTCATGTGGCAGTGAAATAAACCCCATGCCAGCATTGATCTCCTCGACCCTCAACCTCTGTGCTGTTTCTTACACCATCAAAGCAAGGGATTAAAGGTTTGATTATAAACTTTCATTTTGTCTCATTTTTTTAATTGGTTGCTTGGACACCTGGAGGCTCAGTTTCCCCCAGTTCAGTTGAGCTACTGACAGGGACAACTGGATATTCACATACCAAGAACTGCAGTTGAGACCTACCTCACACCATGACACAGAAATAACTCAAAAATGGATCATACATCTATAAGTTCTTGGTGTTTGGTCCCAAATATAAAGATACCCACGGAATAGGAGAAATATATGAAGACAATATATTTTCTAAGTGTCAAGAATCTATAATGCATAAAGAACATAAAAATGAAAAGACCAAAAAAGTTAAGAAATGGGGAAGAATAAGAATAGACAGTTGTCCAAAGAACGTCAGCGTATGCCCAACAATCATGTGAATGGACACTCAACATCATTAAGCGTTCTGGAAATACAAATAAAAATCGCAGTAGCACATTACTTCTTAGGCACAGGGTTATCTATCTACTTTCAGAAATATGGAAAGTGGGAAGTCTTAGAAAGACCGTGGAGAAATTGGATCTCGGTAGAATGGTGCAGTGGCTGCCATGGTGCTTTTTCCAAAAGTTAAGCCAGATTACCATATGGCACAGTGATTGAACTTCTAGGTTTATACCACAAATATTTTAAAACTGGAACTCAACAAATACTTGTATTTTGACGTTCACAGCAGCATTTTTCTCACATGATAGAACCAATGCAAAAGTCCATCAATAGATGAATGGATAAATAAAGTGTGCTATGTATGTAAAATAGAACAGTATTCAAACCTAAACAGTAATGAAATAATGATACACGTGCCAATGTGCATAAAACTCAAATTATTATTTTAAATTATGTGAGACACAAAAATTTCCATATTGTATGTTCCCGGTAGTTAGGAAATATCTAGAGGAGTAATTCCACAAGGACCAGGAGAAAAATCACTGGTGGCCAGGTTCTAGGGGAAGGGGAGAATGAAGACTGACTATTTAACGTTCAGCTCTTTCCTTCTAGAGGAATGAAAATGATTTAAGACTTACTAGAGGCAGTGACTTCAGGGCACTGTGCATGTGCTAAGTACCACTGAATTGTTAAATCCTAAAGTTTATTTTTTTTAAATTTAATTTAATGCCCTTTGAAGTCCACTACTATTTATAAAAGAATACTAACCAATTATAAGAATAGTAGGATAGATAGTCTTTGCCACACCCCTAAGTGAACAAAGAAAATTCAAAATGACTTCAGTATTACAATTAGTGTCTATGCACTAATTGGTGGAAATATGCTTGCAATTTGCAAAAATGTAAATAATCGGGTTATGGTGACCTTTCATAAAGCAAAAAGTTCTTATAATATTTTAATAATAGATTTCTATGAAATAATGGCTACAGACTTTCAAATTGCCAAGAAAAGCAATCTACACAACCAAATAGTTCCTTGAACTCAAAGAAGAAAACGCTCAAGTAGATTATAGCCTAGACACAACAACATGAAATTCTTGAAAATGAAAGATCAAGAGACAATCTTAACAGCAGAGAGACAGAAGTGGCTCATCATATATGTAGAATCTTCAACAAGGTCAACAGCTCACTTTTCATTAGGACTGTGGATATTAGAAGATGATGGGGTGAAATACTCCAAGTATTGGAAGAAAAAGAGTGTCAAGCAAGAATTCTATACCCAGCATAACTATGACCCCTAAAACTGTTAGGAAATTGGAGACACTCATATATAAAGGAAAGCATGAAATAATTTTCATTAGGAATCCTGCCATGGAAAATTGGAGATAGACTTCAGGTTTACCCTGGTTTTCCCTCTTCGATGGAACTTGAGGGACCATGGCTGAATTTCTGGAGTGAGCAGATCAAGATCAAGAGTGGTATGGTGGGAGTCAAGAGAGCAATTGGTCAATGGAAAACTGATGAATGAAAAAGCGGAAAAAACTACAAGAAAAGATTTAAATGGATGAAAGTTGAAGGTGGCGAAAGCTATGCCATTGTAAAGCATGCAGAATTCCTGCTAGAGCCTCAGATGATGACCCCAGATTGCCAGCACAGCTTAGAAGCTGCCTATACCAACCTTCAGAAAATGCTGGAAAGAGGAAAAGACTTGAAAGAAGCTGAGGAATATAAAGAAACACATTCATTATTGTACTCAGTAGCGTTAGAAGCCTGAAACTCTTCTGGGTGGAGTGTCTTCTGCATTAAATCCTTGGATCCGTTCTATAATTCTTTTCTTTTGACCACTGCTCTTCTGTGTTTGAGTAGTACTCAGGGAGTCCTTCAGGCTGAAATGAAGTAAGATGCAGTGAGAGCAATGCTAAGAAGGCATAAAGCTGTGAAAAATTACCTTTTAAAGAAGAAAGACCTTTAGTTGATAATCTAAACACCCACCTGAGGGCATGAGAGCACACTGACCAAACAAAATGCAAAGCACACAGAAGAAAAGAAATAAGATTGTCGGGGAGAAAAGTAGAGAACCGAGAAAAGAAAAGGAAAATTAACATTGTCAAAATTATTCCCTCGAAAATATCTGTAAAACTGACAATAATTTAATTAGATTGGACACAAAGAATCGAGAGGAAGTAAATAATTTAAAAATGGAATAAAGACAATTACCACTGGCCTTAATAAAGTAAAAAGTATTATAAGGTAATACTATGAAAAATTGTTTGACTACAAACAAGATAACCCAAGCAAACTTGACAAATTCCTAGAAAGACACAAGATGTCAAAATTGTGTAGGAAGGATAAAACGATAATCTGTGTGTAACAAGGAAATAGATAGTATTAGAAATTAAACAAACAGTAAAACTTGTCCAAAAGAAAATCCTGGGGTCATTTGGCTACACCGGTGAATTCTAAAAACATTTGAAGAAAAGTTAACAGCACACATTCAGAAATTCCTGCCCAAAATAAAGGAATAAGGAATACTTCTCTTCTCATTTTAACTGTTACCTTGTTAACAAACTAGATAGTAACATTTGTAGAAAAGGAAAAAAAAAAAAAAACACAATAAACAAAAGAGCACTCCAAAGTCAAAAGAATAGGAAGTTCTTAAACTTGATTAAGGTCATCTAAGGAAAACTCACAGGTAACAACACATTTAATGGTGAAAGGAGAGTTTTCTGCCTAGCATTAAGAACAAAAAGAAGTGTGCTCTCACCACCTCTGTTCAACATCACACTGGAGGTTCCAGCTAGGGGAAGTAAGAAAGAAAAAGAAATGGAGGGCAACCAGATAGAAAAATAAGGTCTTAAGTGATCATTCCACGATCTTGTGTGTAGTTAATACAAAAGAATTCACAAAACTGCCAGGGATAATGAACATTATTCCTAAGATTTCAAGAAAGAAGACAAACATGCAAAAAGCATCTGTATTTCCATATGCTAGTAATGGAAACAGAATTGGGAAACTTTCATTTACACTAGCATTCAAAGGAATGAAATAGTTATGATTAAATTTAACAAAAGAGGTGCACCTGGGAAGAAACAAAAGAAAATCTTTGAAAAGAATCAAGGCTTTAAATGTGTGGGGAAACAAAACCTGCTCACATAGACGAAGACAATGTTTTAAGACAGAAGTAGTCCATCTGTAGATGAAATGAAACTCCATATCAACACCCCATTTGACACTGAAAAGCTGATGCTAAAATTCATGTAGAGAAATGATGAGCAAACTAACCTCACCAACATGGCAGAATGGAATTTTCCAGAAAAATAATGCTGGACAGCTATCCCTGCACAAAATTACCTTCACCAAGGAGCTAAGGAATCCAGGTGAGAGGTTACAGCACGTGGGAGTAAACACAGATTTAAAATAGACCCATCGAGGGACCAGAGCTGTGGCTCAATAGAAGAACACTTGCCTGGCACGTGGGAGGCCCTGGGTTTGATACTCAGCACCACATATAAATAAATAAAATAAAAGATCCATTGACAACTAAAAAAAAAATTTTAGAAATAGACCCTTTGAAGAAGGTGGAAATGACAGTTTCACACTAACTGTGTGACCTTTCCCCCACACTAAGGCTGAAAGACCTCAGAAAAGATACCCTTAACATGCTTAAAGGAGAATGAAGTGAACCACTGACTGCATCACCGACCCCAGAACCATGCCTACCTCAGTGAAACTCAGTGCCAGTGTAGAACCTGTGGACCCAGGCTACAGGCTGGCTCCTACACACACAAGTTTCTGCTCTCAGCCAGCACCAGACTGTTTGCAGACTCATTTACCAAGCCCTTCTGCTGTTCACCAACTGCCTGTGCACCCAGGTTCTGGATTCACATTCCAGAAGACGCAGCATGCCTGCCCAACAATCCCCACAGACCCGGGCTCTAGGCCCTCCCCAGCACACCTATGCACCAGGCACCTTTGCACCACATAATGAACCCAAGCATGGGGCCATCCCACACAAGCACTCCAGCAGCAAACCCGCACATGAACTCTGAAAAATGGTCTGATCAGAATCAATCTCTGGATCTACTGATGCCAAATAGCTTGCCCTGAATAATCTGGTCTCTGGAGACTAGAAGGTGTGCCTTCCCCTTTACATTCCCAGAAACCAGTGCACAACCACAAGTATCATGAATAATCAGGGAATCACAACGGCAATGTACAACACCAGTACATGACCCTAAAGATGTGGACATCTATGCATTACCTGACAGTGTATTCCAAATAAAGGCCTTAAGTCAGATCATGAAAATGCAAGGGAACACAGATAGAAAATGAACATTATTGCTGGGTGCAGTGGTGCATGCCTGTAATGCCAGCGGCTTGGCAGGCTGAGGCAGGATTGCAAGTTCAAAGCCAGCCTCAGCAAAAGCAAGCACTAAGCAACTCATTGAGACCCTGTCTCTAAATAAAGTAAAAAATAGTGCTGGGGATGTGGTTCAGTGCTCGAGTGCCCCTGTGTTCAATCCCTGGTACCATCCCCATAAAAAAAAAAAAAAAGAAAGAAAGAAAGAGAAAGAAGAAAAAAGAATTTATCAATGGAACGATGTAAAAAAATAAAATAAAATGAGAAGATACAATAAAGAGACAGAAATCACGAAAGAAAAAGAAATAAAAACAAAAAAAGAAATTCTAGGCTGCAAGAACACAATGACCAAAATTTAAAATTCCATGGGGAACTTTCACAGCAGGCTCAGTCATACAGAAAAATGGATCAGTGAACCCAAAGAGAGGAGTTTTGTAATTTAGCCAGTCGGAGGAATGAAAAGAAAAACAAAGAGTGCAGGAGTCCCATGAGGTTTATGGGATACCATCAAATGAACTAATATATACATTATGGGAGTATAATAAGGTGGAGAGGAAGAGAAAAAGGTGAAAAAGCTTATGTAAGGATATAACGGCTGAACACTTCCAAGACTTGAGGAACGATGGAGCAATACAGATGGCCAGTATCACCCAAACACAGCCATTTTATGTATTGTCACCAAAATGGCAGAATAGAGACCATGAGCCTTCACTCTCCCACAGGAAACCAATTACAACTACCCTGTGGCAAACTTAGAGCCAAGACATTTCTTAGACACTGTATTATAATCAAACTCTCCTAAACAATGAATAGAGAGGGTTTTGAAAGAAGCACATGAAAAGGAGTGTCCCCACCCCAGCCTATCAGCAGAATTCTCAACAGAATCCTGTCTGGTCAGGGGTACTTGAGCTAATATTTAAAGTGCTGAAAGTGAGGAAACAACCTGCCCACAGAGAATGCTATACTTGGCAAGGCTGTCCTTTGGGGGAAGAGGAGGAGGTACAGATATTCCCACACAGGACAAAATAGCCATGAGACTTCATCACCACTGGAACTACCTTACAGCAATTACTAAAAGGGGAGTTCTTGATGTTAAAGGAAAAGACGCTAACAACAGGAAAACATGTCAAAGTATAAAAACTCACTCTAAATGTAAAATGTAATTAAGTTCTGAATACAGTGATACTGTAACGGTGGTACATACATAACTGTACCACCTCTGGCTTAAAAATGAGAAGGCAGAAATATTTGAATAACTGTGACTATAATAATTAGCTAATAGATACATGAGATATAAAAGATGGGAAGTTATGACATCAATATCATAATGTGGAGGGAGCAGAACGTAAGGAGTAGACGTTTTGTGTGTTCTGCGATATCAGTGTAAAATAGACACTGGCCACCAAGAGTATTATGTAAGCCTCATATTAACCACAGAGGATAAACCTTTAGTAGATACAAAAAACATAAGAGAGATTATCAAAACCCACAATTCCAAAAAAATTATCAAACTGCAAAGGAAGACAGCAGGAGGAGGAGAATGGAACTATGGATACACAAACAGAAAAAAGAGAAAGTGTCATTAATAAGTCCATACCTGTCATTACTTCACTGTAAATGTATTACATTCTCCAATCACAAGACGTAGTGTGACTGATGGATTAAAAATTCAGATCTTACTATGTGCTACCTACAAGGGAATCACTTCCGTTGCAAGGACACACATGGGCTGATTGGCGAGGTTTGGAGACAATAGTCCATGCAGATGACAACCCAAATAGAGTACGGGTGGCTCTTGTAACAGCAGAAAATAGCCTTTAAGCTGAAAACAGTTACAGGAGGCAAAGAAGTTCTTTACCTAATGAAGGGATCAATTCATTAAGAGGATATAACAGTTTTAAATACATACACAACCAACACTGGTATATAACACAATATTAACAGAACTGAATGGAGAAATAGACCAAAATACAACAATAATAAAGGAACACCAAAATCTCACCGCCAGCAATAGATAGATAATACAGATAAAAAAATCACTAATGTAACAGCAAAATTGACCAACACGATAGACACAACGGACCTAAATATGTACTCAGGACATTCTATCTACCTGCTGAAGAATACATATTCTTTTCAACAACTCACAGAACATTCTCTAGGAGATGATATGTTGGACCCAAAGAAAGTCTTAACACATTCCAGAAGATGGAAATCGTTTTGATTATCAATTCCGACCACAACAATATGAAAGCAGAAATGAATAATAGGAGTAATTTCAGAAAACTCAAAAAATATGTGGAAATGAAACACACTCCTGAACAATGGGGCCAAAGAAGAAATCAAGTGAGTGATAAAAGGGGTGTGTTGTCACCCCTTTTATGTGGCAGAAGAGAAACAATGAGCCTTCACTCTCCCACAGGAAACCTATTGCAACTACCCTGTGGCAAACTTGGAGCCAGAACACTTCAGAACTTGAAACGGACTCTGTGGCCATCTCTCAGGGCCACAGAGCAGCAGAAAGCTGGGTCTGGGAGTGAATCATAAGAAAAATCAGCAATTCTGACTCCACCCCCTCCATCAGCAATACTTTGTGTGTGGTGAATTCCATGCAGTCTCACAGTTTCAAGACTAAACAAAAATGTTGCTACATCAGCTATTGGGAGGCTTGCCAGGCTCCTTAAGACAGCTAAAGCGAAAATAAAACTAAAAATAAAACAGAGGTGGGGCTAGTCACAGCTGCTGCACAGAACTCTGGTGACTCTCCATTTCAGTCAGGGGAAGGACCAAATCTGAGAGGCTGTATCAGGAGACCTGCTCCACTGGTCCTTCAGAAGGGAGTCCCATGCTAGCCTTCCAGTGCATTCTCAGTGTATGCTTGGGTTCCTCTTTAGGATCATTTAGATCTTACACCTTGCCCAATTCAAAATTATTGCAAATTGGCAGCAAACCTGGGCTTATCACGCCATCTTGTGTCTAAAGTAGGCATTTACCTCGGATCAAGGGAATTCAGCTACCTTATACTTCACTAGAAAGACATAACCATAAAAAAAGACACAGATGGAAGGGCAAGATGGCCCAACAGAGGCAGCTCCAAGTTCACCTCTTCCTCCATGAAGAGGAACCATAATAAATAAATGGATGCATTTCTAGGTGAGTGATATTGGACTTTAAGCAAGGTAGAGTTGAGAACCCTATAAGACACAGAGACCTGGAATAGCAGCACAGAGTGTGAGATATAGTACACTGGCAACCACAACCCCACTTGTCCAGATGGAGGGACATTCAATTTCAGGGAAAAAAGTGAAGGAGAGGGTCCCACCGGGCCTCTTCATTGTGCAAGCAAGGAACCTATTGGCTTGTAAAAACCAAAAGGAAATTCTTAGAGACTGCATCATGGCTTTGAATTGCTACACACCCAATTCCAATTCTTAGGGCACAGATTGATTCAGCATGCACAAATTATTGGGGCTGAAGCTACACAGTCACCCAATATTGACTTATGCTGCCGAGCCTGAGGACACCTGGCCGCCTGTGCCACCTCTGTAATAAATTCAAGGGGCAAAGTCAGCCACCCCGCTACCCTATTTGACCCAAATCACAAAGTTAGTCTGAACCGCCTCCATAAATTTTCTGAGCCAATTCCCCGATTGACCAGAGTCACTTGCACAGTCCCAGTCACCACTGGGCCTGTGCATACGTTCCACTCCATGATAAATGTTCACAGTTATTTTGGACCAACCTTAACCATCCAGTATTGTAAAACATGTATACGCTCACATACACATGCATACGTACACAAACATAAACACACACATACGGTAATGAGTCATGCTATAAGAGAACACTTCTACTAGTTCTTTAGAAAGGAGTCACATGCTGGATTTCCCATGCATTCTGAGTGTACATTTGTAGTTCTCTTCCAAAGAATTTGGGTAGAACATTTTGCCAGTTTCTATGTTTTTGCAATATTGTAAGGGTTTTGCCCCACAGTTGAAGAAACAACCCACTCTTGTCCCTGCTTTTTCCTTCATCAATTCCACTGTGGCGGTAGCCACACATTGGGTGAACCACCCATGTTTCTTCATACACTGTTCCATCTTGTACAACCAGTATCCTCCCATGGCCCCTGGAGACAAAGGGCTCTATCAACCCACCACCCCATGCACCAGAATCTAACTACTCATTTAAAGCCGAATAACCTGTAGGAACACTAATCTATGGCAGACAACTGGAGCCAAAGACAACATAGCTTACCAAACCAATGCCCCAAGTCATACCTTCAAGAGCAAGACATTTAGAACAATAGTCAGCTTAGAAAAGTGTTAAAGGCAACTCATATACCAGGTATACAAATCTCAGTGTATGGTCACAAGAGACATGAAAAATGTAAAACAGAGTAGCATGACAGCAACAGAACAAAGTAACTGTGGCAGTAGACATCAAAGGAAATAATATTGAACAAATGCCTGATTAAAAGTACAGAAGACTGATCATAAGAGAACTTAAAAGGATTCAGGAGAACACAGATAGACAATTCAATGAAATTAAGAAAAATTCATGACATGAGGAAGAAATTCAGAAGAAGATGGAGATCTTCAAAAAGAACCAAATGGAAATCAAGGAAATAAAGAACTCAATATATCAAATTAAATACAATTGAAAGCCTCCAGAACAATGCAGATTCCAAGAAAGTCTGCTTGTTGATCAAGCACAGAAAGGAACATCTGCAGTATCCCTATCAGTATTTGCACTACCCCTATTAGAACAAAAATACAGGGGGAAAACGGCAAGGGACAGACTTACAGACTTCAAGGCCTCTCAGAGAACATACAAAAAGGAAGAGTCACATTTATTGGATAGATGAAGGTGAAGTAAAATATAAAGGTGAAGAAAATAGAAACCCTATTCAATGGAATAATAGCTGGAATAGTCCATATCCTCTTGGGACAGATACAGGCATCCATACATGGGAGGTCCATTGAAATACAAATGGATTTGAGCAGTAAATTTGTCACCTCAGCGTATTGTAGACAAACTGTTACATGCAGGAGATAAGGAAAGAATTGTAAAAACACAGAAGAAACCTTACAGGCCCAGAGGAAATAAAATGGCATCCATGTTGGGATAGAAGATAAATGCCAACCATGTATTCTATAGTCAGAGAAGCTCTCTCTTGGGAAAAAATAATTAAGACCTTCTAAAACAGCGAAAACTGAAAATCTTAATCAAAACCATGATAGCCTTACGAAACATGTTTAAGGGATATCTGCATCCAGAAGTGAAATAAAGATCACTATCATTAAGAAACTCTAATATCCACCCAAAGAGCATGTACACAAAGGACAAATAGAAAGAGCCAAACCTAAAACACAATCCTAAATAAATTAGTAAATAAATAAAGAGAAAATTAACAAGACGACAGGAATATTTTCTGACCTTTCAATAATAAACTTTAGCGTTAATGCCCTTAATTCTCCCAAATAAAAGATATAGACTGTGTGATAGAGAAAAAAAAAAAAAAACAACCAATACTAATGATATGCTCTCTGCAAAATGTCACTACACAAGAAACTACACACAGAGACTGAAAGCAAAACGATGGAAGAATCATTCCACAAAAATACAATTAAAAATGAGCGACACAAAATATTTGTCCAACACTGTAACCTTAAGAGAAAAGAAAATGTAAAACAACCAGTAGAGGATACAAGGCAGGCCACTATATAATAATAAAGGAGTCAATTCTACAGGAAAAAATGATTGTAAGTGTGCCTGCCCCTAATGTTGGACTACCCCTAACACTATTAGATCTCAGGGGTGATACAGGATCCAGTACAGGAGTAACGGGTGACTTCAAAATTCCACTTTCACCAGTGGACAGGTCATACGAAAAAATACCAATACGGAAATTTCAAATTTAAACTATCCTACAGAACAAAGGTCCCAACAGAAAATTACAGAATAGTAAACTGAAAAACTGAACAATATACCTCTAGGATCCCAGTGTCTTGAGAGGCAAGTTCTGGACTCTTCTGGAATATCCCTGTGTACCTCACATAATGGTTTGCACTCAGGAGATAACAGAAGACTCATCTAAACAGGCCTCACCTAGATGGGGCAAGGTCAGTTCACACAGCACAGCACAGGAAACCATCAACCAGTGAGTCCACCCACCCAGAGGATCAGGGCACAGCAGTTGAAGCTCAGGAGTAGTGTGAGGAAGGACAACACACCATGGGCTGTAGAGCCTGGGAAAGACCCCCATCTCTCCCCATCTTTTCCTGCTCTCCTGCCCATTGCCTCCTTCCTGTGCTCCACCTATTTTTGCTATTTTCCGTGTACTCAGTTTGGGATTTTTATTATTCTTTAGTTGCTGTAGCCCAATCTGCCTCCTAGGAAGGGCTGGAGGGCAAGCCTTGAAAGAATTTTGCCAAAGATCCATCTGTATCTTTTGAACTGTAAGGAAGAAATGGAATTCTTCTAGTCATTTGTCTGAAATGATCTTAAAAGAAATATAACCTCAGAAACCTAAAAAAAGTTATTCTTTCATATTCTTATCATATTCTTTGATAAAGGTTCTATGGTAATCTAAAAAATAGAATTGTAACGGAGCTTTCCTATGACATTTTTAAAATCAATAATTTCCATACGTTAAAAAATATTCTAAGTATGTCACAGTGACTGGAGGTAATTTATTCTGTTTGTTTCTTCTTGGGTGTATCAAAACAAGCTGTTCTCTTCCCAGAATAGGTTGTTATAAAAAGGATATATTTTTAAGCCTCATTGTAACCACAAATCAAAACTGATGATAGATACACTAAAAATCAAAGATTTAAATCCTACTAAATAGAGAAGAATCAATGAATCACAAAGGAAATCAGCAAGAGAAGCAGTAATGTAGAAAAGACTTATAAAGCAAATAGAAAACAAGTCAGAATGGGCAGGAACAAGTCCTTATTAATCATTTATTATCTGGAATGTAAATTGGTTGATTTGTCCAATTAAAATACATAGACTATTTGGGCCTACTTTTTCTTCTATAAGGTGCAGGGTCTCTGGTATAACTCCTAGGTCCTTGATCCATTTTGAGTTGTGTTTTGTGCAGGTTGAGAAATAGGGGTTTAGTTTCATTGTGCTGCATATGGATTTCCAGTTTTCCCAGCACCATTTGTTGAAGAGTCTATCTTTTCTCCATTGTATGCTTTTGGCACCTTTGTCTTGTATGAAATAACTGTATTATGTGGCTTTGTCTCTGTGTCTTCTATTCAGTACCATTGGTCTTCCTGTCTATTTGGTGCCAATACCATGTCATTTTTGTTACTATTGCTCTGTATTGTTTAAGGTCTGGTATTGTGATACCTCCTATTCTGCTCTTCCTGCTAAGGATTACTTTGGTTATTCTGGGTCTCTTATTTTTCCACATGAATTTCATGATGCTTTCTCTATTTCTATGAGGGACAGCATGGGGATTATAAGTGGAATTGCACTGAATCTGTATAGCACTTTTAGTAGTATGACCATTTTGACAATATTAATTCTGTTTTAGGACCAGACTTCCTTAGTAAGACTCCTGAAGCAAAAGAGAAAAAGCAAGAATCAATGAATGGAATGGATTCAAACTAAAATGCTTTTTTCTCAGCAAAGGAAACAATCAATAATATGAAAAGATAACCTACAGAGTGGGAGAAAGTTTTTCACATGCACTTCAGATACAGCACTAATCTCCAAAAATTTATAAAGAACTTAAAAAACTTTATGCCAAGAATACAAATAATCCAATCAATAAATGGGCTAAAGAACTGAGCAGATACTTTACAAAAGAAGATATGCAAGTGATCAATAAATATATGAAAAAATGTTCAACATCTCTAGTAATATGGGAAATACAAATCAAAACTACCATAAGATTTCATCTCACCCCAATTAGATTGACTATCATCAAGAATACAAGGGACAATTGGTGTTGTCGAGAATGTGGGGGAAAATGTACACTCAGACATTGCTGGTGGGAACGCAAATTGGTGCAGTCACTCTGGAGAGCAATGTGGAGAGTCCTTAGAGTACTTGATCTAGAACCACCATTTGACCCAGCTAACCCACTGCTTGACCTGTACCCAAAGGACTTGAAGTCAGCATAGTATAGTGTTTATAGTATATCAATGTTTATAGCAGCAAAATTCACAATAGCTAGATTGTGGAACCAACCCAGATGCCCTTCAATAGATGAATGGATAAAGAAACTGTAGTATATATACACAATGGAATATTATTCAGCCATAAAGAAGAATAAAATTATGGCATTTGCAGGTAAATGGACGAAGTTGGAGAATATCCTGCTAAGTGAGATAAATCCAATCCTAAAAATCCAAAGGCCAAATATTCTCTCTGATAAGTGGATGATGCTACATAATTGGGGGTGGGAGGGGGTACAGAAGAATGGAGGAAGGATGGATTGTGTAGGGGAAAATGAGGAGTGGGGAAGGGGAGAGGGAAGGAAAAGTAATGGAATGAGACAAACATCATTACCCTATGTACATGTGTGATTACACAAAGGGTGTGACTCTACTTCCTGTACAATCAGAGAAATGAAATCTGTACCCCTTTTGTTTATAATGAATAAAAAAATATTTTAAGTAAAAAAATAAAATACATAGAATGGATAAATCAAACAGATAAAATGGAAAACAAGAATCAAGTGTGTCCTGTATACAAGAAATTCACTTCAGTGTTAAGGACATGTACAGATTAAATGTGAAGTCATGTGACAATTATTCCATTAAACATTTTCTTATGTATCTGTTGGTCATTTCTGTCTTTTTATTTCTTTTGAGAAATTTACATTGATCTCATGTCCATTTATTGATTTGGTTTTCTGGGTTTCTCTGGTAGATATTAACATCCTTTGGAGGACTAGTTGTCAAAGATTTTTCTCCCATTCCAAGATGTATTTCTTTGCACACTTCCATACGATAATAACAACATTGTTTATTTTGATTCTATTATGCAGAAGGTTTGTAATTTGTTATGAAGAAGCTTTTTTAACTAGATCCTACTCCACTTGGTCATTTTTGGTTTTATTTCATCAACTATATTAGTCTACTTAAGGAAGTCTGCATCTCATTTAATGTGTAGGAATTTTGACCCTGTTTTATGTTTTGGCAAATATAGATTTTCTGGTCTAATTCCATGAACTTTGATCCAATTTGACTTGAGTTTTTGGCAGGATGGAAAATAACAAGGGAGTTTCATTTTTCCACATACGGATATCTACTTCTCTAAGCTCCATTTTTGAAAAAAATCTTTTTCCCAAAATATGTTTTTGTCACCTTTGTCAAATATTAGTACATGTCTTTGTCTCCGTGTCTTCTATTCTGTTCCACTGGTCTCCATGTCTAATGTAATGCCAATATAATGAATATAATGCTGTTTGTGTTTCTATAGCTCTGTCAATAATTTGAGCTGAGATTGTGATGCCTCAAACATTTCTCTTCTTGCTCAGTATTGCTTTGGCTACATGAATTTTAGTAACATTTTTTCTCTAGTTCTGTGAAGAATTTTATTGGTATTTTGATGGGGATTGCATTTAATATGTATATTGCTTTTGGTCATATGGCCATTTAGACGATATTATTTCTATCAATTCAAAAACTTTGGAGGTCTTTCCATCTCCTAAGTCCTACTTCAATTTCTTTAATCACTGTTTCATCTGATTAGTTAAATTTATTCCCTAGTTTGTTTTTCTTTTTTCTTTTCTTAGTTTATTGTGAATTGAATTGTTCTCCCTGTTTTCTTTCATGGCAGACTCATTATTAGAGTATAGCAAAGGTTTTGACTTCTGTATGTTGATCTTGTAGCCTGGTAATTACCTAATTTTTTGAGTTCTGGAATTCTTCTGGTGGAGTATTTTTGGGTCTCCTAAAATATTTTGTCATCAGCAAAGAGAGACAATTTGACTTGCCTGATTTCTCTGGCTAAATTTCCATGGACTATATTGAACAGGATTAGTGATAGTGGACAATCCTGCCCTGTTTATGATTTTAGAGGAAGTGCTTTTCAATTTTTTTCTCTATTCGTTATAATTTTAGCTTCAGGTTTTTTCATTCCTGGCCTATATGATATTGAGTTAGTTTCTTCTATTCTTAGATTCTCCAGGGTTCTTAGCAAACACGTTTGCGGCATTCTGTCAAAGGCTGTTTCTGAACCTACTGAAATAATCACTAATTTTTGTTGTTAATTCTATTTATGTGATGAATTGCATTTATTGATCTGTGTATGTTGAAACAATTTTGCCTCCCGGCAATGAAGTCAATTTGATCATGGTGTCCAATGTTCTTAATTACTTTGAATGCAGATTGCCAAAATTTGATGAAGGAATTTTGGATCTGGGCTCCTCAGGGATGTTTTTTTCTGCTTTTTTTAAAATTTATTTTTATTGTAATCAAATGGGGTACATCTTATTCTCTGTTTGTACATGAAGTAGAGGCATACCTTTTGTGTAATCACATATTTACCTACAGTAATACTTTTTGATTCATTGTTATTTTTTTCCTTCCCCCTACCTCTCCCATCCCTCTTTTCCCTCTATGCAGTCCCTCTTTCCTCCATTCTTGCCCCCCTCCTACTCCCCATTGTTTGTCATCATCTGCTTATCAGCGAGATCATTTGTCCTTTGGTTTTTTGATATTGGCTTATCTCACTTAGCATGATATTCTCCGATTTCATCCATTTGCCTGCAAATGCCATAATTTTATTATTCTTTATGACTGAGTAATATTCCATTGTGTGTGTGTGTGTGTGTGTGTGTATATATATATATATATATCACAGTTTCTTTATCCATTCATCAATTGAAGGTCATCTAGGTTGGTTGCACAATTTGGCTATTGTGAATTGAGCAGCTATGAACATTGATGTGGCTGTATCTCTGTAGTATGCTGATTTTAAATCCTTTGGGTATAGGCCAAGGAGTGGGATAACTGGGTCAATTGGTGTTTCCATTCCAAGTTTTCTAAGGAATCTCCACACTGCTTTCCAGAGTGACTGCACTAATTTGCAGCCCCACCAGCAATGTATAAGTGTACCTTTTTCCCCATATCCTCGCCAACACCTATTGCTGCTTGCATTCTTGATAATCACCATTCTAATCCTCAGGGATATTGGCCTGTAGTTTTCTTTCATTGATGTGTCTTTGTCTATCTTTCATATCAGAGTGATACTGGCTTCATCAAATGAATTTGGGATTCCCCCCTTTATATTTCAATGGAATAATTTCAGGAACATTTGCAATTATTCTTCTTTAAAGGTCTGGTAGAACTCAGCTCAACAGGATTTTGGTTCCAGGCTTTTGTTTGTTGGAAGGCTTTATATTGGACCTTTAATCTTCTTACTTTATATTTTCTATTGAGGTTTTTCTATATCCTCTTGTTTCAATTTGGACAGGTCATATGTGCCAGAAATTTGTCAAAATCTTCTACATTTTCCAATTTATTGAATACTTACTTTAAAAATAATTCCTAAGTTTTCTCTGGATTTCTGTAATGTCTGTGGTACTCTCTCTTTTCTCATCTCTAATTTTGTTTCTTTTCTCTCTCTCTCTCTCTCTCTCACACACACACACACACACACACACACACAGTTAGTTTGAAACATGCATATCAATATTTATAGTAGCAAAATTCACAGTAGCCAAGTTATGGAATCAGTCCACATTCCATCAGCAAGTGAATAGATCAAGAAAATGTGGTATACATGAACAATGCAGTTTTAGTCATATAGAAGAATGAATTTTTCATTTAATGGTAAGTTTATGGAACAGTGAAAATCATGTTATGTTATATAAGACAGACTTAAAATTTCAAAGGTCAAATGTTTTATTTCATATGTGGAAAATAGAGAAAAATAAGAAATTTTAAAAGGGGGATTTTCATGAAAACAGGAATAACACAGAAGAAGGCAATCATGCAGAAGGGATGAGGGATGGGAAAGGGGAGAAACTGCAATTAATTTGACCAAATCAAGCTATGTGCTTGTAGAAAGGTATCATAATGAATTCCTCTTTTCTGTGTTTCCATTATATACTGAGTAAAAAATAAAAATAAACAAATAGAAGGAAGATCAGTATAGAGGAAAGGGAACAGGGAAAGGTAGAAGGGGAACAAAAGTACAAATGCTGGGAATTGAGTTAGAACAAATTATGTCCCATATGTATTTGAATAAAGAAAAAAGATGCCCAATTTTATGTGTAACCATAATACACCAATAAAAGCAAAAGAATTGAAAAATCAGTTATCTCAGTACATATGAATATGAAAGCACATACTAGCAAAACCTATGGAATATGGAAAATACATTAAGAGGAAACTTATTGTAATAAAAGCCCACATCAAGAAAATAGAAAAATCATAAATAAGCAATCTAATGTTGCACCTCAAGGAAATAGATAAAAGAGAAAAAAGTAAATGGTATATTCAGTAGAATGAAAGACCTAATAGAGATCAAAGTAGAAATAAAGAAAGTAAAGACAGAAAGAATGATAAAAAAGGTCAATAAAATATTTTTCTTCATTAGTGCATCACAGTAGCACATGATAATTGGATTCATTTAGACATGACCATACATGTATGTAATTTAATTTACTCCAATTCATTCCCCAGTTCCCCTTTTTTCTCCCTTCCTACCTCCCTATGATTCCACTTTATCTATTCTACTGGTCTACTCTTAAATTAGGGCTGGGGCTGTAATTCCATGCTTGCCTCACATGTGTGAGGCACTTCATTGAAATGCTGTTTCATATCCTGTATTTTCTCCCTGAGTTTAATCCTTAGAACTTCTTTTAACTCATGTATCATTTTTACAATCAACTTTTAGATTATTTATTTTGTATTTATTCTCCTTCAATATCTATGGGTTCAGTTATTAAAGGATTATGAACCTCTTGAGAAGTCTTATTTCATTGTTGTCTCAGGTTTCTTGTATTTGTGTATTGAGATTTACCCATCTACTGGGATGGGCATCTCTTCCACTATTATGTGAGCTTATTTTTAGTGAGCTTTCTCTTTACTATATGCCTCAGACTTGGGGTATATCTCTGCATTGATGATCCCAGTAAAGTTTTCAGAGAAGTGTGATCAGTCCCTAGCATCACTTTGAGGGGAGATAATAATTACCAGCAACTGCAAACACTTGAGAGCAAACCATATACTTATAAACCATGAAAAGTTACTGAAAATGATTCCTTCTATTCCATTAATCCAAATTAGAGAAGGGGAATAAAAAGGTTGAAATTAATTTTAAGAGGAAATATAATTAATACTAAACTAAATAGAAGTTGAAAATTAAGGGGAATTAAGGAACATTAAATATAAAATACAGTAAAATAAACTGAGGTGGATGAAAAAGTGAAGAAGAAAATATTAGAAGGTAAAGAGGGGAAATACAGTGTGAAAAAATGAAGAAAAAAAAGGAATAAAACCAGTAAAGATACCAAAACATGAAAAAATAAATTGGATTAATATATGTAATTTCAAATAATGAGTGGAAACCTATTTAACCAACACAGAAATCCAAAAACTAACAATAAAGAGTCTAAAACAAAAAAAAAGTCTAAAAGTACTGCTTGCTGAGATAGCTGAAATGGGATATATCCTACTGGGCCTTTCTGACTGGGATTCTTCCAGGTGTTGGCAAGCATAATAAACTCCTGAGTCTCATTAGCCCATCCTCTGAAAATCTCTCAGAATGGAATAGTGATGGTCACACGTATCTTTGCACAGGTTCAAGGAGCTGTCTATTCAGTTTCCCCCCAATCTAGTTTAGTGTTCTGCTTCAAAAGCTGCAGAATTCCAAGTCTGATGCCTCTCCACACAGACCTATCCCACTCACCTCTGGCATAATCCTAAGTGAAAGTAGCAGTTTTGTGGCATGTCTGGGATCCTCAGAGCTCTTGGGAGGTTTCCAAGGATATTGCCCTGTCTTACCTGCTACCCAGTGACCACATCTCTCCCTGGCTCAGATGAGACAGTATGAACTCAATGGAAAATGCAGAGTTTGGAGCTCTCACTACAGACTTCATCCCTCCCTTCTGCTTGGCCTAGGTGACTCTGAAAGTGATGCAATGAAAGACGGCACTTTATTTCCCACAAATCAGGCAAATTAATCTGTACTGAGCTGCAAAATGTGTGTGCACCCACATAGTTCCCATTATTCAGCAAGGTATCATGCTTGGACAGTATCAATACCCTGCCTGCTCCTCCCTGTCAATTCTACTCCATTTCATTGCCGATCGTGTCAGGGCTCAGTAACTTTCACAACACAGAAATCCCACTACATATGTTAACATGGTGGCCCAGTTTGAAGGCATTCCCCATGAAAACATTTGTCCCACCTCTAGGTGGGACAATGTTACAGAAATTTAGTCCTTTTCAGAGCTTTTGATTTAGGTGTTCTCTTTTAAAAATAACTGCCCACCACTGTTCGAAAAAAATTTGAAAAAGTAGAGCACTTATGTGCTGGCCCACTTTGCAGCTCTCTTCTACAACTTAACTTAGTCTGACTTTGTCTTCTACAACTGAGTCTGAGGCAAGCTCATTGGTTTTGTTTCTCTTTCTTTATTTGTCACCCATTCCCCTGCCCCACCTTGATGCTGTACTTGCAAGCTCAGAGCTAAATCATTTTTTGCTTCCTGTTCTAGTACCCCCAAAATCTGAGTATCTTCCAGTCTCTTACAGACTAATGTTATGCTTCAGTGCATTTCCTTTGTCACCCATATGAATAAGTAGCTATTATCTCACTCTTCTGATTCCAAACTGGAGGAGCTGAGATCAACATTCTGTTTGTACTCTACTCTCTTCTTTTGAACAGTTTTTAAAATAATATAACAGCTAGGCAACAATAGAAAATTAGAGAAGTTGCAGTATATTAAACTAAAAATAATATTTATAGCAAATGAATAAATTAAGACAGTGAAGAGAAAACTTGCAGAATGAGAAAATATATGCAAACTATGCATTTGAGAAAGGGATAAATATATGATATATAAGAAACTCAAAAGAGTGAAGATAAAAAAACAACATACTTTAAAATAGGTATACTGTATAAATGGACATTTATCAAAAGAATATATGCAAATGATAACAAGTATATAAGTAATTTCTCAAAAGCACTAATCACCAAAGACATGCAAATGTAACTTAAATGATATGTCATACCAACAGAGTTAGATTTGCTGTTATTAAAAGGACAAAATGTAACCAATATTGGCAAGGAGGCAGAGAATGGGAGACTTACAATGTTGATGGAAACAGAAAGTGAATTAGTCCACCCACTATGGAAAACATTAGAGGTGTTATGCACAATATTAAAAATGAAATGAAATTATCCATTCAATTCATTACTGGGTGTGTATATATCAGAAGGAAGTTAAACAGTGCATCAAAGTACTCCCATGTGCACTGCAGCACTATTCACAATAGTCAATATAAGGAAATGACCGATGTATTTAAAGAGGGACTAGTGAATAATTAAATGTGGTACATATAAAATGATTTATATTAAGCCATAAAAATGAATGGAATCACACCCTTTGTAGCAGTTTGAGCAAACTTGGAGTTTAAACTATTAAGCATGATAGGCCAAGCACAGAAAGACACACACTGCATTACTTCACTCACATATGAAATCTAAAATATATGAGATCACAGAAATATAAGAAGAGTGGTTGCTTGAGGCCAGGATTTGTAGGGCACAAGGGCAATGGTGAGGTAGTAGCTAACAGGAATAAAATCATGTCCAGAAAAAGGAATAATTTATGGTGTTCTATTATGCTGAAAGAGATTATTAGCCACTTTGTATCATAAAATTCAAAGTAAATGTCTTTTTAATTTTATTGCTAAATTTTAATAACTGTACACATTAATGGTGCTTAGTGTAATATTCCCATACATTAATTTAGTGAGTACTGTTCACATACAAGGTCCCTTTTTCTGTTCATCTCTCACCCAACAAAAACATTTCCCAATCACTAGTCATCCATATTTTACTTTCAGGTCAAATCATTTTATCTTCTACATATGAGGAAGAACATGTAGTACTGGTCTTTTTGCACATGACATATTTTATTAAATATAATGCCCTAAATTCCATTATTTTTGCTGTAAATGATAAGATTTTAGTTTTATTTAGGGCAGAATAATATTTCACTGGAGATTTAATATATATATACATACACATACACACACACGCAACTATATATACAAATATATATGATTTCCTTTATCCATTCATTTTTGATGGACATCTAGGCTGATTTCACAACTTAGCATTGTGAATAATGTCACAATAAACATGGGAATGTGAGTATCTCTTCAGTATGCTAATTTCATCTCTTTAGATATACACCAAGAATTGGATTAACTGGGTCATGCACTAGTTATATTTTTAGTTTTTTTTAATGAGGAACTGCCATATATTCTCCATAATATGTATATTAATTTACTTCCATACAAACAACCTATAAGGGGTTCTTTCTCCCCACCATATCTCCAACAGCAATACTTACTTTTTTTTATTTTTACAGACTTTACTTTGATTCATTGTATACAAATGGGGTACATTATTTAATTTCCACAGTTGTGCATGATGTAGATTCATGCAATTCATGTAAGCATACATGTATATAAGGTAATGATATCTGTCTCATTTCACCATTTTTCATACCCCTCTCCCTCTCAATTCCCTCCATGTAATCTAAAGTTCCTCCATTTTTCTCTCACCTCTCATCATCCCATTCCCATTATATATCATCATCCACTTATCAGGGAAAACATTCGGCCTTTCTTTTTTGGGGGTTGGCTTATTTCACTTAGCATGATATTCTCCATTTATCTGCAATTGCCATAATATAATTATTCTTTATGGCCAAATAATATTCCATTGTGTACATGTACCACAGTTTCTTTATCCATTCATCTGTTGAAGGGAATCTAGTTTGGTTCCACAATCTAGCTATTGTGAATTGAGTTGCTATAAACATTGATGTGGCTCTGTTACTATAGTATGCTAATTTTAAGTCCTTTGGGTATAAACCGAAGAGTGGGATAACTGGGTCAAAAGGTGGGTCCATTCCAAGTTTTCTGCAGATTCTCCACAGTTCTTTCCAGAGTGGCTGCACCAATTTCCAACTGCACCAGCAATGCAAAAGTGTGCCTTTTTCCCCACATCCATGCCAAGAACTACTATTGTTGTGTTCTTCATAATAGCCATTCTAAATGGAATAAGATGAAATCTTAGAGTTGTTTTAATTTGCATTTCTCTAATTATGAGATATGTTGAACACTTTTTCATATATTTATTAATTGCCCATATATCTTCTTATGTAAAGTGTCTGTCCAGTTCCTTGGCCCATTTATTGATTGGGTTCTTTGTAGTTTTGGTGTAAAGTTTTGTATGTTCTTTATAAATTTTGGAGATAAGTGCTCTATCTGAAGTGTGTGTGGAAAAGATTTTCTCCCACTCTGTAGGCTCTCTTTTCACATTATTGATTGTTTCCTTTGCTGAGAAAAGCTTTTTAGTTTGAATCCATCCCATTTATTGAATCTTTCTTTGATTTCTTGTGTTTTAGGAGTCTTGTTAAGCAAGTCAGGTACTAAGCTGACAAGATGAAGATTTGGGTCTCCTTTTTCTTCTATTTGGTGCAGGGTCTCTAGTATAATTCCTATGTCCTTGATCCATTTTGAGTTGAGTTATGTGCAGGGTGAGAGATAGGTGTTTAAGTTCATTTTACGTGTAGAGACATGCTTGCAGCTGTTTGGGGAGGAGGCCGTGCATGTGGGAGGACAAGCCCACCTGCTGGTGCGGATGCCTCCTCCCCTGCCCTTACACATGCATGGTCCCCCAGCTGCGCTTGGGCGCAGCCCCAGCAACCTTGTACGTGAGGCATGGGAGACCAAGCACCCGGGAGCTTAGGCGTAAAGTGGAACTCCTGGATGTTGCGGGAGCGCGAGGAGCCATCACGGGCTGCGTGCCCTCAGGCAGACGGGCCGGGCTCCTGATTGCAGCGGCCCCAGTGCCCATGGCCCTAAGCAAAGGACTGTGGCTGCTGGCGCACCTGGAGGCCACAAGCCAGAGCAGCATGCTGCTGGAGGCGCGCGGGTCGTGGCGACTGCCTCCTCTTCGAGGTTGGCACGGTGGCCACGCCGGGCAGAGCTGGTGTTGGCACCAAAGCGTCTACTTGGGGAGAGAGGCAAGCAAGGAAGCAAGCAAGGAAACATCACTAAAGAAAAATAAAGAAGTTGTTCATTCCCAGTCCGCCTCCGATTCTTTCCTTCGGTCTCGTTGCTGCAGGCGGCAACATTACTGCATATTTATTTCCAGTTTTCCAAGCACTATTTGTTGAGCAGGCTATCTTTCCTCCATTATATGTTTTTGGCTCCTTTGTCTAGTATGGGGGTTCGCCTCTGTGTCTTCTATTCAGTACTGTTGGTCTGCTCATCTATTTTGGTGCCAAAACCATGCTGTTTTTGTAACTATTGCTCTGTAGTATAGTTTATGGTCTGGTATTGTGATACCTCCTGCTTCACTTTTCCTGCTAAGGATTATTTTGGCTATTCGAGGTCCCTTATTCTTTCAGATGAAGTTCATGATTGCTTTCTCTATTTCTTTGAGGAATGCCATTGGGATTTGGATTGGAATGGCATTGAATCTATATAGTGCCTTTGGTAGAATGCCCATTTTGACAATATTAATTCTGCCTATCCAAGAACATGGGAGATCTTTCCATCTTCTAAGGTTTTCTTCATTTTTTTCTGGTGTTTTGAGCATGACAGGGTGCTGTATTTTATCAAACACTTTCTCAGCATTTATTGAAATAATCAAATGATTCTTAACTTTAAGTCTATTGATGAGATGAATTACATTTATTAATTTCCGTGTGTTGAACCAACCTTGCATCCCTGGGATAAATCCCACTTGATCATGGTGCACTATCTTTTAAATATGTTTTTGTATGCTATTTGCCAGAATTTTGTTAAGGATTTTTGCATCTATGTTCATCAGGGATATTGGTCTAAAGTTTTCTTTCCCTGATGCATCTTTGCCTGGTTTTGGTGATACTAGCTTCATAGAATGAGTTTGTAAGGGTTCCCTCATTTTTTATTTCCTGGAATACTTTGAGGGGGATTGGTATTATTTCTTCTTCGAAGGTCTTGTAGAATTCAGCTTAGAATCCATCTGTTCTTGGGTGTTTCTTGGTTGGTAGGTTTTTGATGGCTTCTTCTATTTTGGTGCTTTAAATTGATCTGTTTAAATTGTGTACATCTTCCTGATTCAGTTTGGTCTCTAAAACTTTGTCAATGTCTTAGATATTTTCTATTCTGTTGGAGTATAGATTTTCAAAGTAGCTTCTAATTATGTTATGTATTTCAATGGTGTGTATCGTGATCTTTCCTTTTTCATCATGAATTCGAGTAATTTGAGATTTCCCTCTCCTTCTCTTCGTTAGTGTGGCTAAGGGTGTATCAATTTGTTTACTTTTTCAAGGAACCACTTTTTGTTTTGTCAATTTTTTGAGTTGTTGCTCTTCTTTCAATTTCATTAATTTCAGCTCTGATGTTAATTATTTTCTGTCTTCTATTTTTGGTGTTGATCTGTTCTTCTCTTTCTAGGGCTTTGAGGTGTAATATTAGGTCGTTTAGTTGTTGACTTTTTACTTTTTAATGTATGACACCAATGCAATGAACTTTTGTCTTAGTACTGATTTCAGAGTGTCCCAGAGAATTTGATATGTTGTGTCATTATTCTCATTTACCTCTAAGAAATTTTTATTTCTTCCCTGACACCTTCTGTTATCATTGCATAATTCAGTAGCATATTATTTAGTTTCCAGGTGTAGGAGTAGTATTTATTTTTTATTTTATCATTGATTTCTAATTGTATTCCATTATGGTCTGATAGAATACAAGGTAGTTTCTCTATTGTTTTTGTATTTAATAATGACTTTTTTGTGGCACAGCATATGGTCTATTTTGGAGAAGACCATGAGCTGCTAAGAAGAAAGTATATTCGCTTGATGATTGATGAAATACTCTGTATATGTCCGATAAGTCTATATCTTTGATTGTAATATTTAGTTCTATAGTTTCTTTGTTCAAATTTTATTTGAAGGATCTATCTAGTGGTGAGAGCAGTGTGTTAAAGTCACCCACTATTATTGTGTTTTGGTTTATTTGATTCTAAAATTTGAGAAGGATTTGTTTGAAGTACATAGATGCTCCATTGCTTGGGGCATAAATATTTAAGGTCATTTTTTCTTGCTGTTTATGGTTCCGTGGAGCAGTATGAAATGTGTTTCTTTATCCCTTCTAAGTTAGATTTGAAGTTCACTTTATCTGATATGAGGATGGAGACCCCTGTTTTATTACTGAGTCCATGTGCATGGTATGTTTTTCCCCATCCTTTTACCTTTAGTCTGTGGATGTCTTTTTCTGAGATGAGTCTCTTAAAGGCAGCATATTGTTGGGTCTTTCTTTTTAATTCAATCTGCCAGTCTAGGTCTTTTGATTAAGGAGTTTACATCTTTAACATTCAAGGTTATTATTGTGATATGATCTGTTTTCCTGGTCATTTTAGCTTATTTTTGGTTTTTAACTTGACTTGGTTTCTCCTTTGATTGGTTTTTCCATTAGGGTAGTTCCTCCCTTTGCTGACTTGCATTGTTGATTTCAACTTCCTCCTCATGAAATATTTTGCTGAGAATGTTCTATAGTTCAGGCTTTCTATTTGTAAATTCTTTTAACTATTGTTTATCATGGAAAGGTTTTATTTCATCATCAAATCTGAAGGTTAATTTTTCTGGGTATAGGATTCTTGGTTGGCAACCATGTTCTTTCAGAGTTTGAAATATATTGTTCCAGGTCCTTCTTTCTTTTAGGGTCTGGGCTGAGAAATCTTCTGATATCTGTATAGGTTTCCCCTTATAAATAATCTGATCCTTTTCTCTCATAGCCTTTAAAATCCTCTCTTTATTTGTATGTTAGGTATTTTAATTATAATGTGCCTTGGTATTGATCTGTTGTAATTTTGTGCATTTGGTGTTCTGTAAGCCTCTTGTATTTGATTTTCCATTTCATTTTTCAGATTTGGGTAATTTTCTGATATTATTTTATTGAAAAGTGTTGTTCAGTCCTTTGGTTGGTATCTCTATGCCTTCCTCAATCCCAATAATTATTAAATTTTGTCTTTTCATGATATCCCATAATTCTTGGAGGTTCTGTTCATGATTTCTACCATCTTCTAAGTTTGGTCACCTTTTTTTTCAAGATTAAATATTTTGTCTTCATTGTCTGAGATTCTGTCTTCCACAAAATCTCTTCTGTTGGTGATGATTTCTGTTGAGTTTTTAATTTGGTTTATTGTTTCTTTCATTTCAAGTATTTCTGTTTTCTTTTTTTAGAATCTCTATCTCTTTATTGAAGTGTTCTTTTGCTTCCTGCGTTTGCTCTTTTAACTGTTTATTGGCATGATCATGCATTGCCTGCATTAGTTCTCTTATTCCATCTTTTGCTTCATGGATCATTTTAATTATGAAGATTCTAAACTCTTTTTCTGTCATTTCTACTGTAATGCTGTCATTAGATTCTATCAATATAGCATCTTGGTTTGTTAGTGAGAGTTTCTTCCCCTGTTTTTTTCATATTGTCTCTGTATATTCCCCTCTAGCAGTGAAGATCTGAGTTACTGAAGTTTTCCCCCTGCAGGCTTATTGTCACCCTGCAGGTTTCCAATGATATTAGCAGTACCCAATACAAACAATATGTAGCCCTAAACCAGATAGCTCCTATAGACTTTAACATTATTTTAAATAATCAGATGATTTTGATTATTATCTACAGTATTTCCAGTGATGGATGAAGAGGATGGGGAGGGGTATAGGATGTAAGTAAGTAAACAGAGGTATCTGATCAAGGGAAGAGCAAGAGTGGGGTCAAAAGAAGTTGATCTTAACATGAGTAAAGGGAGAAAGAGACTCCAAGGGAATAGGTAAATAAAAGGAAAATAGAGTGAGAGGAAGAAAATGCTACTTTACATTTAAAAAATGAACTTGATGCCTTTGAAAACTTCTCTCTGTACCTGGGAAATTCCCCCTTTCTATCCACTTGAGAAGTTTGTTGGTTGCACTTATAAACCTATGCAAGGCAGGCCTTCCTTCTAGGACAGCAGCAAAATTGGAAGCCAAAAACAGTAGATGTAGACAGATATAATGACCATAAAATCACCAGGAAAATGACAAACTTACCACTTGGTAACAAGCAAGAGAGAGAATAGAAAAACCAAATGTTCTTAAAAGGTAGGATCCCATGAAAAGTATACTCAAGCCTATCTGGAACCCAGAAGAAAAACACTAAAACACAAAGTTCAAATCGGTCAAAATAGATTAGGCACAGGAACAGTTAAAAAGTCTCAGTATCAGTGGAAAAACTTCGTCCCAAAGACTTTGCTTAAAAATTCCTAGATGGAATTGCTCTGGGAATGCCCTTAGCATGAGCTATGCTAGGTGAGTGCCCTGGGGATTCTAGCTTTTCACTGGGAATATTTCATCTATAGAAAATCTGAATTGTTTCATCTTTAGCAACATGGGCATAAGTCTTTAACCTTCATGTGGCATTGCTTTCCTGGTCTCTTAATTTCTTAAAAAATCTGACTCTAAAGGCAAATAAAAACCCACACTAATGATTGTGTAAGTCAGAAGGTGGCAGTCATACCTATTTAACTATTCTTAGCTCCTTAAGACTTCTATTAGGTAAATCAAGCCTCCCCCCCAAAAAATAATGAAGATGATGATAGCTGATCCTTCAGGCCCTTTGCTGCCGATTTTTAACATTCTAGTATTCTTCCCCAAACCCCCCACCCAGATTTGTTGGCTCTCTAGTTTGCTCCTATTTTTCACAGATCTCCAAAAATTTGAAAATTTAGACCCCAAAAATGCAGGAGTCTTCATAGAATACAGTCATGTAAAGGATTACTGAGTGCAAAACACACACTGCAGGCCACATCCATGTAAGTGACATTCTAGAGCAAGTAGATCTATACAAACAGAGCTACTGATATTAAATCCCAAGTTCTCCTGCTTTAGCAGGTTAAACTTCAAGGACTTAATCAGGTCTCAGAAATAGAAGGACCCAATCTCAAGCTGTTTGTTGCCAAGGTGGGAGGGTTGGCCACATTATGCAAATGTTAAAAACTGGGCATTTTTCTCCTCTTCTTTGTGCAGCTGTCTAGCCTGATTTTCTAGCACTTCTATCTTGACTTCATACTTATCAGCCCAATCCCCCATTTTGTACATGCAGTTGGCTTTGGCACAGCCCCGGAAAAGGTCCAGGTCACAGACTTTTATTGAGTATTTACATGCCAGGCTCATGTTCTTTGGAAAGCCATGTACACCATGCAGGAATATGACATTAAGGCTAAAGCACCCGGAGGTATAGCTGCCATCACAGGCCCTGGCCTTCCCCAGTTCAGACTGGCCATCCTCATTGACCTGTCCATCATGTGCCAGGAGAGCAAAATTGTGACATGATTTCACCAACTTCTCTCCAGGCTTCTCACATGCCATCTAAAATAAACTCAAGGCAGCTTTCAGGTCCTGAGTTAGTCTACCTTTGCAAGCCACATAATAAGCCTCCAGTTTGTAGCAGCTATTACTGTGCTTGTTGTCTTCAGAGCTAAACTTCAATTCCTTGGCAGTCTCATTAAAATTTTTAGGATGTCTGCCAATTAGTCCACCAGCCAATAGCAACCTTTCATGTCCTTCTCACAGTAGCACGTGCAGTTGCACTCCACCTCCATGTTCTCCAAAAATGACTTTACCTGCTCCTCCTCCTGGACATCCCCCAGTTCTGCCATGGCTCCTCTAATTGTTTTTATTAATAGCTATTCTAATTGGTGTGAGATGATATCTCATTGTGCTTTGCAATTCCCTAATCAATGTGGTTGTGAATTTTCCTGTCTTTTTGTTATTAGTCATTTGATACATGATTGTAAAGGTATTTAGTCTATTTTTAATTGAATTATTTTTTTCTAGTGAGAAATTTGGGTTCCTTATAAATTATAGATATTAATCAAACTATTCTGATTTCTGCTTTGATTCTACTGTAAATTACAATTACCACAGTCACCTTGATTTTGGCGATTCAATGCCCACACTGGGTTCCTACTATTCCAGGATTTCATTGCTCATGTTACATTTAGGTTTCCCATAGGAGTTTCCTCTGTAAGTTTTCATTTACAAAGAAGAGAAAATTTTGAGTGATTCAGAGTGCTAGGGATTTCCTCACAAATTTAGTTTGCACAGATGTAGTGAATGGTGTGTCCTATGAACTCTTAAATACTGAGAGAATATCTTCTGTCATGTATAACTAATTAGAAAAATTATTTTTAAAAATCATAAAGATAAAAAAATAAAACATGCACAAAAACAAATAAATGGCAAATCCGCTATAGAAATCCATTCTCCTTAAATTTTTCAGTCACTCTAAACATTTCATGTTTGCTTGGAGTGGTCCAAATACTTGCCCAAGTTTCAGTCAACTGAAATAATAGAGCCATTTCTAACTTCTCAAGCTCCAACATTAAATTCAAGTAATTGACTTCATGAATACAAACCTATAATTTGTCTGAGATAACTTTGTGTTCATTCCACCACTATCAAAACCTTTTAATACCTATTTACACACACACATTACCTGGATTTCTACAAATTATAAAAATCAAGTATCCCTTTTTGCAGTGTAGTGCAGTTTCTCATAGATTACACTATGTATTCCACCTCTGGCATCCTGCCAACGTATGAGCCTAACTATCATTGTATCCCTGGAATAAAATAAAGTTAATCTGAAAGAATGGTTATTTATTAGTACATAAAATAATACATAATAATGATGTTCATTCTGGAATATTCATATAGGTGTATATATTATTTGAAGACTTGCAATAACCATTATCCCCATTAAACTCCCCTTGTGATTCCCTCACCATTCTCCCTATTCACCTTCCTCATCTTTAATGGGTTTCCTTCTGCTTTCATGTCATATTTTTCTATAATCCACATATGAGAGGAAATACATAGTACTCATCTTTCTGAGTCTCACTTATTTTATTTAACATGATGTTCTTAAGGCCCTTCCATGCTTCAAAAAATGACATGATATCACTCTTCTCTATAGTTTAAAATGACTTCATCATGTATGTATACATATATATACACATCACATTTGCTTTATTCATCCATCTGATGAGGGGCACTAAGGCTGATTCCAATAGATTAGCTAATGCACATAGTACCATGACAGATATGGGTATGCAGGTATCTCTAAAAGTATGCTGACTTGAGTTCTTTCACATTATATACTGGGGAGTAGTATTGCTAGAATATAGTTTTTTTTTTTTTAAGCATACTGATTTCCATGGTGACTGTGTTAATTTATATTCCCACTAGTAGGGTATAAGATTTCCTTTTCCCAAAAATCTTCACCAACATTTATTGTTATTTGTATTGTTGATGAATGTCATTCTGAATGGAGTAAGATGAAATTTCAATGTAGTTTTCATTTGAATTTTTTGATGACTTAATATGCTTAAATTTTAAAAATATAATTATTGCATACTTGTATTTCTTCATTGAAAAAGTACGTTCAGTTTATTTTTTATTTATTTATTTCATTAATTGATTTTTGCATA
Organism: Sciurus carolinensis; assembly: GCF_902686445.1. NCBI lineage: Eukaryota > Metazoa > Chordata > Mammalia > Rodentia > Sciuridae > Sciurus > Sciurus carolinensis. The sequence continues at coordinate 46,863,085 of NC_062232.1, forward strand.
TTCTTGCTGTTGTTTTCTGAGTTATAGGAGTACTAAAAGGCAGTCATTACCTGTGACTTTATTTTCAAGTGTATCTGCTCTAGTTTCTGCTAGGTGTCACACTTAGGTCCTAGACCCATTTTGAATTTACTTTTATATTGGGTGAGAGATAGGAACTCAGTTTCATTCTTTTTCATATGGCTAGTCAATATTCCCAGCATCACTTGTCAAAGAGGCTATCTTCTCCAATACATGTTCTAGGAATCAAAATTCAGATGACTATAGCTATGAGAATTTATTTCTGCTTCCTCGGGATTTTATTTTTTTGGCTATGAGTCTGTTTTTATGCTAGTGTCATGCTATTTCTGTTACTATGGCTCTATGGCATATTTTTAAAACCAGGTATTGTGAAACCACCATCAATTTTTTTCTATTTTATTTCTATTTTTTTCAGGAATTTTTTTTCTTTTTTTGTGGGTCTTTCATACATTCATTTGATGGTATTTTGATGGGGATTATATTATTTTGGTAGTAAGGAGACCTAATAATATTAATTCCTGGAGGACTTGGAAGATGGTGGAGCAGTTCAAAACAACAACCCTTAATTCCTTCAGAGCCCAGAAATTAAGCAGTAAAAGAGCAGTTGACCAAAGATATGAGTGTCCATGTAAACACTGTAGAATTCAATATTTGAACTTTAGACTTGGAGGGACTGAAAATGGTTACCAGAGCAGAAAACAATGGCAAAATTACTTTCATCCCAAACCCTAAAGAGGGTCAGGTGAAAAGGGAGAGGTAATAAAGACAAAAATGAGAATAAAAACCTCTGAAATGAATTGTATTCAGTAAACTCTCTGGAAGGAACTTATACATGTATCACTGCTAGCTGAATGTTAAAAGAAAATCCCCCTTCTCACTGTAAACAAGTGGATTGGGGTGGAGATGAAGTGAGAGAATATCACTCCCTGGTAGGGCTAAACCCAAGCCAGCCCTCCCCACAGTCTTGGCAGAAGCACAAGTTAAGAGGTTCCAACAAATACCTTACTCCCATCATAATGGCAGGTGAAATCCCAGGAATCTAAAGCATTCAAGAGAGCCTGCTTTATAGGTCTCACAGTTTCAGATAGCCACCAAGCTCCATGTCAATATACAGATGTTCTTGATGAGGGTAGCTGACACTTGGCATTCTACAACAATGAAAAACAGCCATGAGCTCTACATCCAATGCCTTCACACCCAAAAGAAACAGCTAGGAGATGCAATTCCATCCAATCACACAGACGTGGACCTCTTGACTGACTACCAGACACTGACTGGTGAGAAAACCATAGCAACCAAGGCAGTAACTCCTGTGCTTCACAACCTCTAGGAGGGTCAAAATAGCGATCATTTGAGTCATTGGCAAATAGTGATAGTTTTAGTTCTTCCTTTCCTATTAATAGCCCTTTAATTTCTTTCTTCTGCATAATTGCTCTGTTTAGGGTTTCAAGGACTGTGTTGAATAGGAATGATGAAAGAGGGCATCCTTGCCTTGTTGCAGTTTTTAGAGGGAATTATTTCAGATTTTTCTCCATTTAGAATGACATTGGCCTTGGGTTTAGCATATATAGCTTTTATAGTGTTGAGGTAGCTTCCTGCTATCCATTGACACATAGACCAATGGTATAGAATAGAGGAAACAATCTGTTATCTCATACTAGACCATACTAGATAATTGAATCAAAAATATTCATTGGAGAAAATATAGCCTCTTCAACAAATGGTGCTGGGAAAACTGGAAATCCATATGTAGCAAAATGAAATTAAACCCTTGTCCCTCACCCAGCATGAAACTCAACTCAAAGTGGATCAAGGACTTAGGCACTAGAAGAGATGCCCTGTGCCTAATAGAAGAAAAAAGTATGCTGAAATCTTTACCATGTTGGATTAGGACCAGACTTCATTAGCAAGATGCCTAAAACACAAGAAGCAAAATCAAAAGTCAATAATTGGGATGGACTTGAACTAAAAAAGTTTCTTCTCAGCAAACAGTAAATAATGTGAAGTGATATCCTACAGAATAGGACAACATCTTTACCACATGCACCTCAGATAGATCACTAATCTCCAGGATACATAAAGAACTCAAAAAACTTAACACCAAAAAAAAAAAAAAACCCAATCAACAAATGGGCTAACTGAACAGACACTTCACAGAAGAAATACAATCTATCAACAAATATATGAAAAAAATGTTCAATATCTTTAGCAATTAGAGAAATGCAAATTGAAACTACTTTAAGATTTCACCTCACTCCAGTCAGAAGGTCAAATGTCACTAATAGAAGCAACAATAAATGTTGACCAGGATGTGGGGAAAAAGGTACACTCATACATTGCTAGTCGGACTGCAAATTGGTAAAACCATTATGGAAAGCATTATGGAGATACCTCCAAAAACTTGGAATGGAACCACTATTTGACCCAACTATCCCACTCCTCAGTTTATACCCAAAGGACTTAAAATCAGAATACTAGAGTGATAGAGTCACAGCAATGTTTATAAAGCAGTTCAATTCACAATAGCCAAACTATGGAACCAAACTAGATGCCCTTTAACAGATGAATGGATAAAGAAAATATGGTACATATACACAATGGAATATTACTCAACCTTAAAGAAGAATGAAACAGCAGGAGGGCAGTGACACATTCCTGTAATCCCAGTGATTTGGGAGGCTGAGACAGGAGGATCACAAGTTCAAAGTCAACCTCAGCAAAAGCGAGGGTCTAAGCAACTGAGACCCTGTCTCTAAATAAAATACAAAATAGGGCTGGGGATGTGACTCAGTGGTTAGTGCCTGTGTGTTCAATCCACAGTACTGCACTACCCTGTCAAAAAAATACAAGAATGAAATTAAGACATTTGATGATAAATGGACGAGAATACCATACTAAGTGAAATAAACCAATCCCAAAAAGTAGTTAATGTTTTCTCTGATATGCAGATGCTAATTCACAATTAAGGGTGGGCCTAGGGAAGAATAGAGCTACTTTGGATTAGGCAGAGGGAAATGAAGGGAGGAGAGTGTGGAGGTAGGAAGGGCAATAGAATGAATCGGACATTTTTATCCTATGTGTATATATGACTACACAACCAAGATGATTCTACATTATGTACAACCAGAAGAATGAAAAGTTATACTCCATTTGTTTGATGTATCAAAATGCATTGTACTGTCATGTATAACTAAATAGAACAAAATTTTTAAGTCACTGATTTTACTGTGCATTTGTATAATATTATTTTTTTCTTCTTTTGCATATTTAATTTTGTGCATTTTGCTTCTCTCTTTTCCCCTAGTTAGTATAGCTAAATATTTGCCAATGTTTTTGTTTGTTTGTTGTTTTAGCTTTTAAAAAGCCAACTCTTTATTTCTTTTATTTTTTGTGGGGTTTTGTTTTTGTTATTTCATTTATTTTGGATGTCATGTTATTTTTCTTTCTACTAATCTAACATTTTATTTCTTCTTACTTTTCTATTTCCTTCATTTGTATTACTAAGTTATTTGAAATCTTTATTTTATTAATGTAGGTGTTCTTTGCTATAAATATTTCTTTTATGATTGTTTTTTATATAATTCACAGGTTTCTTTCTTCTTTTTAGTACTGGAGATTGAACCCAGGGAATCTATACCACTAAGCTACATCACCCACCCCTTTTTATTTTTTATTTTGAGACATAGACTTGATGAGCTGCCCAGAATGGCCTCAAACTTGCAATCCTCCTGCCTTAATCTCCTCAGTCATTGAGATTACAAGTCTGTTTAATACATAGGTTTTGGTTTGGAGTATTTTTGTTGCCATTTGATGTGAGAAATTCTTTAAAATACCTTCTTTGATTTCATTAATGACCAATTGTTCGTTCAAAAACGTGTTTAGTTTACAAGTATTTTTATAATTTCTGCATTGATTTTGTTGTTGATTTCTTATGTTAATATGTTGAGATCAGAAAAGACACATGGAGTTTCATTAAGCTTTCTTCTGAATTTCTTGAGACTTTTTTTGTGGCCTAAAAAATGATCTTTCCTATAGAACTTTCCATGTGCTGATGAGAAGAATGTATATTCTGCAGCTGTCAGATGATATATGTAAACATCTCTACAACCATAAATTTCAATTCCAATGTTTCTTTGTTAATATCTGTCCACATGATCTGCCCTTTGATGAAAATATGCTGTTTAATTCCACAACTATTATTTTATCAGAATCTATTGACTTCATATAATTGTGTGCTCTGTCATTAGGTGAATATGCACTTAAAACTATACCCTCTTGTTAAATTAACTCCTCAATCATTTTACAGAAATCAACTTTATCTTTTTTCCAGGGATAACATATTTATTCAAGTGTAGATCAGAACTGCAGATGGAACACACTTTATCTTTTAGAGTCTTCAGTGAAAGTCTATTTTATCTGATATAGGTATGGCTATTTATGATTGCTTTTGGTGTCTGTTTACAGGTAATATGACCTTGTTTCAGTCTATATGTCTTTACCAGTGACTTGAATTGTATTTTAGGCAATAAAGTTCTTATGGTTGAAGTGAGTTTCTTATAGGAATTGTATAGTTAATCTTTGTTTTGCTTTTCAACAATTTAGGGTTTCTGTCTTTTAATTGGAGAATTAAATCCATTTACACTCAGGGAATTAATAAGTAAGACTTACTATTGTCATTTTATTACTTGTTTTCTAGCAGTTTTGTACATCTTTCTTCCTCTTTTCTTTATGGTTAAGTGGTTTCTTTCTGGTAGTACATTTTGATTACTTCCTTTTTACTTTTAGTGTATATTATACACTTTTATTTCGTGGTTACCATGAGGCATTCAGAAAACATATTTAAACATTGTGTGTAAAAAATTTATTTTATGTTTATCAATTATAAAGAATGTCTTAATGACATTCACTGGTAAATGGATGGATTTGGAGATTATCATGATAAGTGAAATAAGCCTATCTCCAAAAGTCAAAGACTCAATGCTTTCTCTTTCATACAGAAGCTAATCCAAAATAAGGGGGGATTAAAAAATAGAAAAAAATCAGTGGAGTAGACAAAGAGGAATGAAGGGAAGGGAGGAGGAGAAGGATAGGAAAGACAGTGGAATGAATCTGACCTAAATTTCCTATGTACATGTGTGAATATACTACAGTGAAACTCATCATCATGTACACCCCCAAGACAGTAATTAAAAAAAAAACATGTAATAGCAGAAAGATCAGTAGAGTCGAGGGAAGAGAACAGGGTGAGGGAAGAGTAGCAGGAAGGTGGAAGTGCTAGGGACTGAATTAGTGCAATTTTTATTCCATGCTTTTATTATTATGTCAAAATGAACTCTATACTTATGTTAAATAAAATGAATAAATAAACAATAATCAAGAAATTTTTTTTATTCTAAGCAGATAGAAACTTATCTCTGCTCAAAGAAAATAAGCAGCATGAGACATCACCTTAGCTCTGTTTTCTCACTCACATTTTGAACTTTCAATTTTGAATTTTTACATACTGGCTATCCTTTCTCAAATTTCCCAAATTGTTATAGGTACAATTTTTTGTTATTTTTTGTGTCAGAAAATGTATTAAAGAAATAATTGGATTATACATCATGGTTATAATATTGGAGTATTCTGAACTTGTTTTTATTTATCGCTTTTAACAGTGATTTTTATACCTTCACTTTGCTTCTTTTTACAGGTTAAAGACTTTTTTATTTTTAATAACTCTCTTTTTCACTTCTTGCAGTTCAGGTCTTTTGGTGATAAATTCCATCACTCTTTTTTCCTTTTTCAAAAACTCTTTTTATTTCTCTTTCACTTCTGGATAGTTTTACCAAGTACATAGTTGAAATTTTTTTTCTTAGCACTGTTAGTATATTATTCCACTCCTTCCTGGTCTGCAAAACTTCACTGAAAAGTCTAGTCGTCTACTCAGAGGCATATTGGGTGATTTTTATATATTATTTGCTTCTTTTGTTTTGCTGCTTTCAGAAACCTCTCCTGAGGGTCTGACTATACTATGGCCTGGGGTGGTCATGTTTGCATTTAAAAGGAAAATTGAACCTTTTGTCTTCATTCCATGAAAGTAGGTAACACTCACCTTCTTTGCTCCATTTCTGAAGTTTATTTGGTAAACTTTGACATTTCTATACCTGAATGTGTGTGTATATATATATATATATATATATATATATATATATATCCTTCTCCAAGTTTGAAGTTTTGGTACTATAATTTCCTAAAATATAGTTTCTTCTCCATTTTCAAGTCCCTCATAAACTGCATCAACCCTTATATTTATTCTTTCAGTGTCCATATATTCCATATCTTATCTTCATTTCTACTTACTTTTTCTTTTCTCCCCTCTATTTTCATCAAGCTTGTCTTTGAATTTCCTGAGTTTATTTCTTCAGCTTAAAATATTCTGCTATTAATACTTGCCACAGAATTCTTCATATCATTCACTGTTGTTTTCAGTCCATTGTTTCTGTTTGATCATTTTAATTATTTCAATCTCTGTTAAATTTATCTAATAAGATTATGAATTGCTGTTCTATGTTCTCTTGGAATCCACTGAGTTTCCTTAAAACACACATTTTGAATTCATGATCTGATTTGATCTGAGGTAACTCTCATCTTATTTGCTCTATTTCTAAAGGTCATTATTCCATGATTGCTCTTGTATCTCTGTCTTCACATTGAATAATTAGGTATTTATTCCAGTCTTCCCCATCTAACTTGGTTTGTTGTTGGCTTTGAAGCTTATATCTGTGTAGACATCCTGTGAATGTGACTGATTTCCCTTAAACTGAGGTCAATATCTCCTTTTAGGCACAAGATGGCAAACTAAGCCCAGGTTTTCATAGTGCCTTACAAAAATTCCAAGTTGAGCTAGATGCCTAGTCAAGATGGTCCTGGGGATTATTTCCCAGGATGTGCAAAAATTTATGGGACAAGTGGTAAAATCCTTATGCCTATAGAACCAATGAATATAGTGCTTAAAGCATGTCTTGCAACCTCTCTGATTTGGCATTTCCTTTGATCAAAATGGAAAGCTGCCAGAGTTCAGTGTGCTGACCATTGAGGCTTCTATAAGGCTTTTTTTTAACCTCTATTAAGGTATTTTAGTCCAAAGGCACTGGTGATTCTTCTCTGGACTGAGGCAGTAATATTATTCCTGAAAAAAATCCAAAATGGTGGGGAGACTTCCTGCTCAATCCTATCTCAGTTTTTCCAGTTTAGAAACTGTCAGGATGGAGTTTGTGGTACAGTATCTGTGATATTGGGGAAAATGAATTTACAGTGAGAGATCCTGTCTTCTTGTCATCTGCTCAGTTTTTCAGTGTTCCATGACCCAATGAATTATGGCATTCCCAATTTTGAGTTCTGAAGTAATCTGTGATTTGAATTCTGGCACTTGAAAAAATAACCAACTTTCCCAGTCTTTGGTGACTGTCTCTGTAAATAGGAAAAACTTTTCTTTTCAGATTGTCATAGGTACTTTGTGTTTTCTCTGTTCCTGGGAATGCATTATCCCATGAACTATGTTTGTATTTTCCTCCCAATTTCCCAGCTGCTTTTAAATGCCTTGTTTTCTTGATGAGTCTCTCTTCTACTACTTTTCAGGGACTGTGATGTTCTACACTAGTTCTCTTTCAATAATCTCTTGCACCGGGCACACACTTTCCCTGTAGCTCTCCTTTGCAACGTTCCTTCCACTTCTTTCAGAGATTTCTAACCATGATCAAAACTATACCACTGTTCCCATCTGTGTTCTGACTAAGGAAATCCATTAAGCACCCCCTCAGAATACTTGAAGGAAAGTGATGTCAGCAAAAATCTCCATTCTTTTTCTTTTGCCTCAGTGGAAGAATCAGGAATTGACGCCTTCTTCCTATGTCAGGGAGGCAGTGGGGCAAGGATGATCAAAAATGTCACAATATTTCCTATCATTTCATGTATGGCTTTTCTTGACTGGGTGTTCACTTTGCTACTAAAAATACTTAACTAATTTCTAGAGTTTACATAAAGCTACATTGTTTGGTGTGTTGTTTCTATTGGGTGATAAAGTTCTGCAGCATCTTAATCTACCATCTTGCTGGCATTGTTCTGGTCATTATACTTTAAAAAAACTATTTCCACAAATAGTTAGGATATAGGCAATTATCTTCTAGTATACAGATATCCATAAATTATTACTGCATTCAGTACATGCTGAACATAAAAGAATGTTTGTGGTCTTACTGCTTAGTTAGATACATATTTTCTAATATAAACAACCACATATTTAGGAAGAAAAGTCTGCTTTAACTACTCCATGTTTTATGGCATAAAAAAAAAGAATAACAATTTCTATAAAAACTAAGTCATCATTTTGTTCATCCTCCTCCTCCTCATCCTGTCTGGTGCAAGCTGGGGAAAGAAAGCCCAAGAGCAGGTTCTGTGCCTTTTCCTCTGTTCCCAGCCAGTGCCTGGAGCCCACCTCTTCTTCCTCCCCACCCCTTTCCCTCTCCAGCCCAGTTGCCCCCTCTTGTCCCAGTCTTGCTCCTTTGCACCCATCGTGATGGAAGATGAAGGACAACCACAGATTCTAGACATAGGTAACCTCTTGAGAGATGTGAGAGAAGTCCTTATACTTCAGTTATTCAGTAACATCATACCATGTCTGTAAAAGCTGTAAAATGATAACAGAACATACAAACAATGCCACACATTGCTTTGTGTAATTATTTTTATTTATTATTATTTTTTATTTGTTCTAATTAGTTATACATGACAGTATTATGCATTTTGACACATCATACATAAATGGAGTACATCTTCTTATTGTTCTTATTGTACATGATGTAGAATTAGAGTGGTCATGCAATCATATATGCACACAGGTCAAAAATGTCCAATTCATTCTACTATCTTTCCTTCACTCCCCTCTGTCTAATTTATAGTACCTCTATTATTCCCTAGCCCCTCCCCCTTGTTGTGAATTACCATCTTCATATCAGATTAAATAATCAGCCTTTTGTTCTTTGGGTTTGCTTTTTTCACTTAGCATAATATTCTCCAGCTCCATCCATTTACCAGCAAATGTCAAAATTCCTTTCTTCTTTAAGGTTGAGTAATATTTTGTATATATACCACATTTTCTTTATTCATTCATCATTTGAAGAGCACCTAGTTTGGTTCCATAGTTTAAGTATTGTGAATTGAGCTGCTATGAAAATTGATTTGGCTGCATCACTATAGTATGGAAGTGCAATTGCTGCATTAGCTGCTACGAATGGGAGAAAAATTCTGGGAAAGGATGTCAAAGTATACTGAGCAGTAGTACCAAGCAGCCAGAGAAAAGATACTTCCAATCACATACATGTGATTGTGGATTTGTGTCCAGAAATTACAACAGAATATACCAAATCGGTGTTTGCTTCCTTTAGTAAAATATCACATACCTGGTTAAAGACATGGCAACTGGAAAATCCAAAGACTATGGTTCTGTATCATTCTATAACAAACCGGATACAGAAAATGCAATTGTGCATATGGAAGGTCAGTGGATCAGTGGTCAGCAAATCTGAACCAATTGGGTCACATGTAAACCACCCACACCCAATAAAACTACACAAGTAAACCAAACTAAGCAATTGAGATTTGAAGACGTAGTAAATCAGTCAAATCCAAAATATTGTAAATGTACTGTGTACTATGGAAGAATTCTGGACTAACAGATCAGTTTATCAGACAGACATTCTCACCTTTTGGACACATTATGGAAATAAGTGTTTTTCCAGAAAATGACTATTCATTTGTCATATTTTCATCCCATGAAAGCACAGCCCATGCCATTTTTTTCAGTGAATGGTACTATGATTGAAGGACATGTGGTTAAAAGCTATTAGGGTAAAGAATATTCTGATCTGACTAAAAGTTTCCAACAGATCAATTATAGTCAGTGGAGCCAATGGAGCCAAGCATATGGAAACTCACAACAGTATAGACAGTACATGGCAAATGGGTGGCAAATATCACTTTATGGAGTGTACAGACAACCATGGAATCAACAAGGATTTAGACTGCTGCTTGGATGGGTAGATTTGGTGCTCAGACTCCTCAAGGACAAGTTCTTTCTTCTGTAATACCTCTTCCTATTCAAACAGAATGTGGTATGGCAAGTTACCAAACACAGTGAGCTGGGACTCTAAACAAAATTGTTATTCATGATGTGACACTATGACGACATGAAAATAGACATTGGAAAATGAAAATATTTACTTTAAAAATTTATATATTTGGAATCTTTAGCATAGCTTTGCTTTGGTGTTCTTTGGTGAAGAACATATTTCTTCTAGTTTTGCATTTTAAAGATTTTTTTCATGATGGATACGAACATGATTTTTCTTTGTGTATAAAAAATATAAAAAGTCAATAAAGGCAAAAAAACTAAACCATATAAAATAATGTTACCAATTCTTCTAAATATTCTATTAATATTCAAAATTTTAAGTTATATTTTGAACATGACTTAAGACAAAGTGTGTTGTTACATCATAAAACATGATAAATATGATTGATCCTTTTTAAAAATGATATAAACCTATTAGCATCCCAAGATAATCCCTCCAAAATAAAAATGTCTGCAGTAGTTAGCAATCCTTGATCTCTTCATCTATATTAATATTATCAGACTAATGTTAGAACTGGAAATATTTCTAATATAGGCCAGTTATTTAAAAATTCATATCCTCTATGGACTTATATTAAACTTTTATTTAAGATAGGATAAAAATAGTGGAGCAACATTGTAGGATTCAAAAACTATTAATATCAGAATATTTTTCTTCTAGAGATTAGTAAGGGCTTCTGGCATTATCTTAGGAATTGCATTGTTCACAGAACAAATGATTGCAAATAGAGAAAATTTAAAGGTACCTACAAAAAGATCTTAGTTCTAAAAAGTGACTTAGAAGGTCAAAGAATGTAAATCAAATATAGATTATCATATCTATGTCTATATGCTAGAAAAGAAAGTTGACCAAAAATGTAAGAAAATACTATGCAATGCTAAACATATACTTTCTGTGTGAGCCAACAATTCCAGTTCTATGTAATTACTCAAGTGATTAAAGGCATATTTTCACACATAAATGCATACTTACATATATGTGTGTATATATATATATATATATATATATATGTGTGTGTGTGTGTGTGTGTGTATGAATGATTGTAGATTTATTCTTAATTCCCAAGCAAGAAAAGTTCAAATATTCTTTAACAGAAGATATATAAACAAAATGTGGCACATCTGTATGATGGACTAATATTTATATTGATTCAAACAAATTGTGTGATGAATTTTAAATGCACTTGCTGAAAAACTAGATATAAAGGCTAAATGTTGTGTGATTACATGCAAATGATATTCTAAAAAAGGTAAAATAACTGAAAAAAAGCCATGTCTGTGGTAGATGTAGATAGGAGAAGGGAATAGTAAAATGCCAGAAGAACTCACAAAAGATTTATTAGTATGTGGAATTCTACTCTGTGGTATTTTGGTACAGAATGTATGCATTTGTCTGCCAAAACCTCTAAAGTGATACAAATCATAAAGTGTACACACTGTTTGTAGATTAAAAGACAAAAGCAAGCAAGTTGTGCTAGTCATCTTTCTGTCATCAGGACAAAATTCCTGACATAAACTAATTAATAGTAAGAAAGATTTATTTTGACTCACAGTTTCAGAGGTTTTTTTGACCACTGTTAACTGGTTCCGTTGAGTTCGGGCCTGTGATAAGGTAGAATATAATGATAAGGACCATGTGGTAGAACAAAGTTAATCACCTCATGGTAGCCAGAAAGGGGTGCGAAGAAAGTGGGGAAGAGGAACCCTAAATACCCTTATACCCTCAGGGGCACAACCCCAATTTCCTAAGTTCCTTCTACTAAGGCCATACTTTCTAAAGGATGTACCACCTCCCAAAGTTGCCACAATCTGGCAACCAATCATTTAACACCTGGGCCTTTGGGAAACATACCAGGTTCAAACCATAGTACAGGATATTGTGGGATTTCATCAGGATATGCAGACCAAGAAAAATGAAACTGCCGGGGTCCAGCCCTAGCAGGGGTCGGGGGTGTCAGTGGATGGGAGGCATCGGCACGTTGGAGAAACAGCACATAGAGACACCAAGTGTTCTGAGGCTGAATCTGTCTTTATATTTTCTGCCAGTCTTTTTACAGATATTTTTCTTTTGTAATGATTATATCATTTTTGGTTAGTTTAAAACAAGAAAAACCTTCAAAAGTACAATCTATGCTTCTTCTCAAAGTAAATATTCTCTCCGTATGACAGTCCAGACCAAAACAATCTTATTTCCCAGCTAGATTAAAGCAACCTTGTCTCCCAGCTAAACTGAAGCTAAACTGAGGGCACCATGATCTGGCGGCCTTTAACCTTCAGAACAAACACATCACTAGATTTTCTGAGAAACCACCCCCACCATGAACTCCAGTGTTTAACAGTGAAAAGTTTTTACTATTATTAAAGGGCAAAGAAATCAAATTATAATTAATATTTAGTCTATCTTAATTTCACACAATGACAGAGTACAATCTTATTCTGATTCTCAAAGAATTAGACTAAACATAGGAAAAGCACAAATTATATTTATGACTAACCTAAATGTTTTTATTATGCAAAGTATCTCTAGAATCAACTATTGAAACTAAGAAAGCAGCAAAGGCTAAACACCGCATCCAAGCTCAGAGGAATACCTCTTTACCCATCTGTTATTATACTAAAGCAATCACAGTCTCCTTTTAACTCAAGCACAGCTACAGTTGTTTATTTTCATATATTTTATGTATGTACTACTGCCAAATTTTTATTGTGCACTATTTTATGTCCCAATACAGTAAAACCATCCCAATGTTTTTTCCAATAAGTTTCTAATGATGTATTGATTATTAATATTAAAAAGCAACTACACATGGAGATATGCCATGTCTATGGCCCCTAAGAGGGAGGACAATCAACAGAACTGTGTCCAGTGTTGAGTCCTTATTCCAACAGACCGTGTCAAGTGTCAGATCCTCTACTCCAACAGACTGTGTCAAGTGTCGGAGTGGCAGGAAATAGATGCAGCATGAAACTAACTATATTACATATTAATAACTACACTTAATTTTCAAACAATATTTCATAGCTATTGTACAGCTGAAGACAAAAGAAAATATACACAAATGCTGTACTCCGGTTGGTACTTTTGTTTCTCATATGGACAGTATTATGGTATAGATAAAAAGTTTTCCCATAAATCTTCTGTATTTCTGCAAACATTCAGAGTTAAAATGGTTGAATTGTGAGAGCTATAATTTAATCAGTCCATTATAGTTTGAATGGACTAAATGACTGTTACAGGGCTGAAGGAGGTGGGTCACTGGGGCATGTCTTGGAAGAGTTGTTCTCTGTGGCACCTTCTACTCTCTCTGTCTTTCTCTCTACCTGTATCTCTATCTCTATTTATATTTCTCTCTCTATCTCTCCTTCATTAAAATACCCAGAATGGAGCAGCATTCCTCTGATGGGCCCTTTCTTCACAATGTGCTGCCTTACATTTGATCCAGAGCAATGAAATTGCCTATCTATAGACTGATAAGATTTCTTTTATTAAATTATGCAATATTAGATCCCCCCTTTATCTTGATCAATGGTGCAATGCTTTGGGTTGCTATATGAAACATTGCCAGCAGACACATCATCAGTTCACTCAGAGCAAAGATGAAAAATTCTTCATTGGTACCTCAGGCTTTCAAAAAACATGTCAACCTGTTTATAGTATAGCAGTTTACAATCACCAATTATGTAAGTTACTTATCTCTGGTAATTGACTCCTCCAACACTTAGTGGACACGAAAGAGCAATGTTTTTTAACATGTTCAAATAGATATAAAAATAAATATAAGATGGGTATTGTTGTAAACTGATCTGTTTTAGTCAGCTTTTTCACTGCTGCAACTAAAAGACCCAACCAGAACAACTATAGAGAATTAAAGGTTTATCTAGGGGTTCATGGTTTCAGAAGTCTCAATCCATAGACAGCAGGTTCTATTCCTTGGGGCTTGAGGTGAGGCAGGACATCATGGCAGAAGAGTGTGGCAGAGGGAAACAGCTTACATGGTGATCAGAAAGCACAGGGAGAGATCTCCACATGCCAGATACAAATATGTACTCCAAAGCCACGCCCCCAATTCCTGCCTCCTCCAGTCACACTTCAGTTATCACTCAGTTAATCTTTATCAGGAGATTAATTCACTGATTCGGTTAAGACTCTTACAACCCAATCATTTCTCCACTGAACCATCTTGCATTGTCTTACACATGAGTTTCTGGGGGACACCTCACATCCAAAACATAACAATTTCCATTTACTAATTCAGAAAACATTTGAAAATTTTATCTTGCACAATAAAAGGGACTTTGCAGATGTATTTATAATTGCAATATGAAGATCATGATGGGTTAACCAGGTGGATAAATGTTATCTCAAACATTTTTAAAACAGGGAAGCGGGAAGGTAATAAGCAGAAGAAATTATGTGACAAGATAAGGAAAGGTCACAAAGATTCAAGGCCACCAGTCCAGAAATTTTGCAGTTTCTAGTAGCTGGAAAAGTCTGGAAATGAATTATTCCAAAGAGTCTTCAAATGGAACTCAGATTATTTTGGACTTCTGACCTCAAAAGATTTGTCTTTTTAAAGTTTTAAATTGGTGTTAATCTGTTACATTAGAACATTAGGGAACTAATAAAGATGTATACATGAGTTAGAATGAATCCATAGATATCATAGTTCTTTCCTGTAGGAAAGCATAAGTGTAATGACACTTAATATAAATAAGAACATTAAATACAAAGATCTTGGATGCTAAATACCATTTTAAAATAAAATAAAACAGACTTCTATTGAGAATTGGTAGATTATAGGAATGAGGAAAGTAAAATTAAGATGGTCTTAGATCATTGTGTCGTATCAGTATATAAAGAAAAGTTAGAAAGAAAATAGAATGGAAGGGAAGGGAAGGGAAGGGAGAGAAGGAAGGAAGAGAAGGAAGGGAAGGGAATCAAAATGACATAGAAGCTAACATGAAAATCACCTTTACAAAGTCATCAGTGTTAACATTTTAAACAACATGTTATGTCAACATCATGTAATACCTATTATGCAATGAGAAGGGCACGTAAATATCTGTGTTATTCTTGTCAAAAATCTCTAACTTTATTCTAATCATAAGAAAATTATCCATTATTTGAATTTGCAAGATTTTATTAAAAATACCTACCAAGTGCTTCTTGAATGTGTCGAGGTTAAAAAACCAAAGTCTGAGAGACTGCCATGGATTAGAGGAGAATATAGTGGTACAATGAATAAAAAGAATAAGGTACTTGATTGAGTACTGAAACAAAAACAGGATATTAATACAAAATTTGTGGAAATGTGACTTATGCAGCAGAAATTATAAAATAAGCAAAACGGCAGCATAATGGCAGCAAAATGGCACTACATAGCTGCATAAGTCAATTTTTCATGAATATGACAACTATCTGATTAAAAACAACTTAAAAGAATAATATATTTATTTTGCTTATAGTTTCAGAGGTTTTAGTCATAGTGAGCTGTGTAGATTTATGCTTAGGGCCTGAAGTGAGACAGAATATCAGGGTGGAAAGAAGACAGGGTAGAAGAAAGTTGCTCAGTTCATGGCATCTTGAAAGAGGGGTCTTCAGAAATGGGACATTTGGGAAGTGGTTAAATCACGAGGACTCTTACCTAATCATTAGATTAATCCATTGGTAGCATCTACAAGAGGTGGTGGGAACTGTAGAAGGTGGAAACTGGTGGAAGGTTGAGGGTTCTTGGGGGCATGCCCTTAGGAACTATATACTGTCTCTGGCAGCTTTTTCTCCTTCCCCTCCTCCATTTTTATCGCTTTCTCTCTTTCAAGATGCCATGAACTGAGTTTTGAGTTTACTGTGAATGGGGTAGAATTCTGTATTTCTCTTTCAGTGGATTCATTACTGATGTATAGGAATGTGTTTGATTTATACATATTGACTTTATATCCTACTACTATGCTGAACTCATTTATGAGTTCTAGAAGTTTTCTGTTGGAATTTCTTGGATCTTCTAAATATAGAATCATGTTGTTTGCAAATGGTGATAATTTGAGCTCTTCTTTATTTACTTTTACACCTTTAATTTCTTTCTTCTGTCTAATTGCTCTGGCTAAATTGTGAAAGAGAGTATCCTTATCTTGTTCCAGTTTTTAGAGGGAATGCTTTCAATTTTTCTTCATTTAGAATTATGTTGGTCTTCGGTTTAGCACATACAGCTTTAACAATGTTGAGATATGTACCTACTGTCCATAGTGTTTCTAGTGTTTTGAACATGAAGAGTTGCTGTATTTTGTCAAATTATTTTTCTGCGTCTATCGAGGTGATCATATATCTTGTTTTTAAGTCTATGATATGATGAATCATGTTTAGTGTTTTCCATATGTTTAACCAACCCTGAATCCCTGGGATGAACCCCGCTTGATCGTGGTGCACTATCTTATTAATATTTGTTTCGTATGCTATTTGCCAGAATTTTAATGAGAATCTTTGCATCTATGTTCCTCATGGATTTTGGTCTGAAGTTTTCTTTCCTTGATGTGTCTTTGTCTGGTTTTCTATCAGGGTGATATTAGTCTCATAAAATGAGTTTGGAAGGGTTCCCTCCTTTTCTATTTCATGGAATAATTTGAGGAGTATTGGTGTTAGTTCATCCTTGAACTTCTCATAGAACTCTGCTGAGAATCCATCTGGTCCTGGGTTTTTTTAATTTGTAGACTTTTGATGGCATTTTGTATTTCATTACTTGAAATCGTTCTGTTTAACTCATGTATGATCTCCTGATTCAGTTTATGTAGGTCATATGTCTCCAGAAATTTGTCAATGTCTTCAATATTTTCTATTTTTTTGGAGTATAAATTTTCAAAACAGTTTCTAATAATCTTGTGTATTTCGGTAGTGCCCATCGTGATATTTCCTTTTTCATCATGTATTAGTAATTTGGGTTTTCTCTCTCTTTCTCTTTGTTAGTGTGGCTAGGGGTTTATCTTACTGATTTTTTCAAAGAATCAACTTTTTGTTTTGTCAATTTTTTCAGTTGTTTCTTTTGTTTCAACTTCATTGATTTCAGTTCTGATTTTAATTATTTTCTGTCTTCTACTCTTTTTGGTGTTGATTCATTCTTTTTTTTCCAGGGCTTTGAGATGTAATGTTAGGTCATTTGTTTGTTGACTTTTAATTCTTTTAATGAATGAGCTCAATGTAATGAACTTTCCTCTTAATCCTGCCTTCATAGTGTCCCAGAGATTTTGGTATGTTTTATTGGTATTCTCATTTACCTCTAAGGATTTTTTCATTTCATCCTTGGTTTCTATTTGTCATTCAATGGTGTGTTATTTAGTCTTCATGTGTTATAGTAGACTCTATTTTTTATTAAATTGTTGATTTCTAATTTCAGTCCAATAGGATATGATGGAATTCAGGGTATTATCTCCATTTTTTGTATTTACTAAGAGTTGCTTTGTGGCAGAAGATATGGTCTACTTTAGAGAAAGATCTGTGTGCTGCTGAGAAAAAAAAGTGTATTTGCTCGTTGATGGATGAAATATGCTCTATATATCTGTTAAGTCTAAATTATTGATTTTATTATTTAGTTTTATAGTTTCTTTCATTATTTTTTGTTTAGAAGATCTGTCCAGTTGTGAGAGAGGTGTGTTAAAGTCACCCAGTATTATTGTGTTTTGGTCTATTTGATTCTTGAATTTTAGAAAGGTTTGTTTGACATACATAAATGCTCCATTGTTTGAGGCATAACTATTTACAATCATTATGACTTGCTGATATATAATTCCCTTCAGTAGAATGAAATGATCTTCTTTGTTCTTCTGATTAACTTTGACTTGGAGTTCACTTTACCTGATATGAGAATGGAAATCCCTACCTGTTTACACAATCCATATGAGTGATACATTTTTTTCCCATCCTTTCACCTTCAGTTTGTGTATGTTTTTGCCTATGATGTGAGTCTCTTGGAGACAGCATATTGTTGGGTCTTTTTTTTTTAATCCTATCTGCAAGTCTATGTCTTTTGATTAATGAGTTTAGACCATTGATATTCAAGGTTATTAGTAAGATTTGACTTGCATTCCTAGTTATTTTGGTTTATTTCTTGCTTTTAATTTGATTTAGTTTCTCCTTTGACCATTTAGTTTAGTTCCTTCTTTTGCTGATTTTCACTTTTGCTTTTCACTTCATCCTCATAGAATATTTTGTTGAGAATGTTCTGTAGTACAGGCTTTCTAATTGCAAATTGTTTTAACTTTTGCGTGTTATGGAAGGATTTTATTTCATCTTCATATCTGAAATTTAATTTTGCTGGATATAAAATTCTTGGTTGGCATCCATTTTCTTTCAGAGCTTGAAATATGTTGTTCTATGACCTCCTAGCGTCTGGGTTGAAAAATCAGTTGAGATTTGAATTGGTATTCCCCTATGCATAAATTGCTTTTTTTTCCCTCTCATGGCCTTTAAGATTTTATTTTATTCTGTGTTTTAGTCATTCTGATCATAATGTGTCTTTGTGTGGGTCTGCTGTAATTTTATACATTTGGGGTCCTGTAAGCCTCCTGTATTTGATTTTCCACTTCATTCTTTAGGTTTGGGAAATTTTCTGATATTCTGTCATTGAAAAGACTGTGCATTCCTTTGGTTTGTATCTCTGCTCCTTCATCTATCCTGATAACTCTTAAATGTAGTGTTTTCATGTTATCCCATAATTCTTAGAAGTTCTGTTCATGGATTCTTACTATCTTCTCTGCATAGTTAACTTTATTTTCAATATTAAATATTTTTTCTTCATTGCCTTAGGGTCTCTTGTGTTGGTGATACTTTCCATTGAATTTATATTTTGGTTTATTGTTTCCTTCATTTTGAGGATTTCTGCCTGTAATTTTTTTTTTACAATCTCTAACTCTTTATTGAAGTTGTCTTTCATTTCCTGTATTTTCTCTTTGATTTAATTCTTTATTCCATCCTTTACTTCACAGATCAGATTAAGTACATACATTTTAAACTCCTTCTTGGACATTTCTTCTACTGTTTTCAGTAGATTCTCTTATTGGAGCATCCTGGTTTGTTTGGAGCACTGTGTTCCCTTGTTTTTTCATGTTGCTTGTGGGTTTTCCCATCTAGTTGTATGGATCTGAGGCAGTACACATTTTACACTTTAGACCTATATTTTCCCCAAAGATTTCCCATATTCCACCTTTAAGATGGAGTCCAACATCAACTGCACCCAGTGCAAACAATATACAGCCTGAAATCTAATAGCTCCCAGCAAGGTGTTCACTGCACTCCTCTATAAACAGCAATGATAAGCTCAATCACAGTCCACAATGTAAACAGAAAACTTGCCAAAAGGATTGACAATCTCAAATAGTGGACAAAGGGAGAACAGAAATAGCGCAGGACAAGGTGTTCATAAGGGAGAAAGAGAGAAGCCCAAAGCAAAAATCCACAGAAAGAATGGAAGAGGAACCAGGAGAGATTGGCTATTAGGTGGAGAATAGTTAGAAAAGGAGTCCAGGTAAACGGACAAGTGAGAGTAAGAATGCATACAAGAGAAAAAAAAAAAAAAAATATATATATATATATATAAGAATACACAGAAGAACTACAAAACACCATGCATATATCACCATCCTCAACAAACTGGTACACACAAAACACCCTGCTCCAAATATGGTGGAGAGAGATGCCAGAGAAGAAAAAAAAATAAAATAACATAAATCTCAGTGGAAAATTGGACAATCATCTCTGCCAGCATCTGAAATCTTCTCAGCCCTCTCTCTGACTTCCCACAAGACTGCCTGGTCCAGACAGGCCCTGGGAGATCCAGTCCTATCTCACCAGTCTGGACCTCAGATTTCCTGGGATTGGCCACATTGTAGTCCCAAGATCTCAATGCCAATGGAATTTGGAGAGAGACCACCAAGGATGAGCAATCCTGAGAAACAGTATCTAGAAGATGACAACCAGCACTCCCAGGAGGAAGACCCCAGGTGTAGCCAAACCTGCAGGCACCCCAACACTGAACATCCAGGTCCTGACCGGTGTCCTCAGACAGGGGTGGCTGTGCCCCAAGGTGGCAGTGGCAGTGGCAGCAAACCTGCTGGTACCCCAAACCCCAGGCTCTACCTGGAGTTCAAATTGGATACAGCCATGTGCAACTAAACCTGGAGTCTCCCTGGCAGTAGACCTCTGGGCAGTGGTGGAAACAGTAGTGGTGGGGGTCAGTGGCAGCAGGCAGGGGGTCAGCTGCAGCTGCAGTTTTCAGTGACACTTGTAGCAGGTCAGGGGTCAGTGGCAGCAGTGGTGGCAGAAGTGGCAGTGGCTGCAGCTGCAGCAGCACCCAGAGAGAAGATCTCTGGGTGACCTCCAGGGAGAGGCAGTTAGCTTTGGCAGCAGCCAGTGTCAAAGGCAGCTGCAGCAGTGTAGATGGCAGCTGCCCTTGGAGAAAAGACCTCAGGGCATCTGAAGAAGCATGGAGGGCAGCAGACTCTGGGCCTCTGCAATTTAATTGATAGCAGTAAAGGTACTTGGAGTAAACTCCTCCAGGTGTCTGCAGCGGCAATGTCAGGGGCAGCTGCTCCCCACGCCAAGAGAAGACCTCTAGGTAAAGGCCTTGTTATTGATTTCTAACTTTATTGCATTTAGGATGAATTTGTTTAATTGTTGAGAATTGTTTTGTGTCCTAGAATATCCTGGAGAATGTTCTATGTGCTAATGAGAAAAGTATGCATTTGGTAGCTGTGGACAGAATGTTCTGTAGACCTCTATTAGGTTCATTTGTTCTGCTGTTTAACAGTTCTGCTACTGCAATTTAATTCTTCTGTTTCTTTGTTTATTTTTTGTCTGGCTAATCGAGTTCTCTTCTCTTGGTAAAAATGGGGTGTTAATTTCCCAAGATACTCTTGTATTGCAGTGTATCTGTCCCTTAAGTATTTAGTGTTTGTTTCAAATTTTTGGTGCTTCAGCATTGGGTCCATATACATTGGAATTTTATTTCCTTTTGCTGAAGCAACCCCTTTATCATATAAGAATCTTACCCATTTTTGCTTTCGATTGAAAGTGTATTTTATCTGATATTAGTATAGAGTTGGGCCTTAGGTTTTTTTATATTGGAGAAGACAGCATCGTAGTTATTTCTTTATTTGTGTCTCTTATAGCCTTCCTTGGTGGTCATGTGAATTAATCTAGTTGTATTTTTATTCATTTCTTATTATTTTTGTTTTGTCATTTAAAGGTTTTTGATTGGTGGCTACCATGAGACTTACAAAATTTCTTTTGATTATACCAAACTATTGTAAAGTGATAGTAAATTAAAATTATCTCAAATATAAAACAAAAGAAGAATAACTGTACTAGAATTCTTGCCTCCCCACACGATGAATTTTCGATGTCTTAATTTACACCTTTCTATATTGTCTATAGCTTAATATATTCAGGTAGCTATTATTATTGTGGTTTTATTTTTTATTCTTCATACTAAAGCTATGAACAGTTTTTGCATCACACTTAAAACATTTGAGCATTCTGAACTGATTTGTGTAATTTCTCTTACCAGAAACTTCTGTATATTTCTAAGTTTTCTTCTTATTCATTAATGTCTCTTTCAGTTTCAACGATTTTCTTTAGCATTTCTTGCAGAACAACTCTTTTAGAGCTATAGTCTCTCAGTTTTTGTCTGAGAAAGTCTTTGTTCCTTTTTCATTTATAAAGGATAGCATTACTGAGCACAGTATTCTTTTTTAAAAGTTTGTTTGTTTATTTGTTCCTCTAACGATACTGAAATTTTCATGGAACTCTCTTCTAGCCCGGAATTTTTTTGCTGAGATGTTGGCTGTTGGGTGAACTGGGATACTCATGGGTTTTATTGGTTTCTTTCCTCTTGCAGCAGTGAGTCTTCTCTTAATATTTCACCTTTGAGAGTTTGATTATACATTGTCTTGGAATGGACTTGGTTGAGTTAAGGTTGGTGACCTTTGCCTTCACTATATCTGAATATGTGTATCCTTCTTTGGGAAGATTTATGTTGTTATTCTTTGAATAAACTTTCTCCCTCCTTGTCATTCTCAAATACCTCTTGAACCTCAATGTTTTCTCTTTTAATAATGTCCCAAATTTCCCATATTATATCTTCATTTCCCCTCATTCTTTTTTTCTTTTACTCTTCTAAATGTGTATTTATGAACAGACCTTCTGTTAGACCACTAATTCTTCCTTCTCTTTAATGTATCCTGCCTTGGATTCCTTCTACTGTGCTTTAATATCACTGAATATATTTTCCAATCCAAGGATATATATTTGATTGCTTTTTAAATCACTTACATCTCTTTATTAAGTTTTTTCATTAGAGTTTGAAATATTTTCTTCTAATCTCTTCAAGTTCATTGAGTTTCTTTAAAGCAATTGATTCAAATTCTTATTTTTAGAATTCTTCAATACTGATTATGGCCTGGTCAGTTTCTTGCATTTTATTTTGAGTACTAGCTACTTAGAGTACTAATTCAGCTACAGGTTTCCTGAAAGCTCTGATGTTTGTTGGCATGTGACATTGCCCATCCTTTGAAGGGTTATGTATTATTTATGTGTTCCTAATCTGCCATTCTTTGTGCCTTCCCAGAAATTTTAAGATGTTTACCTATTTTCTCAGTCTGTAATCATTTCTGCTACTTCAGCACTGAATAGTGCCCATGTCCTGGTTTTCTGCTGGTGTTTTGTGACTGTTTCAGTACTAGAGTGTAATGTAATCTCAGGTTTGTCCCAAATACAGTTTTTGTATTCTTCAGAATCAACCAGGACAATAACTCAAAAGGTATTCTATTCCTACAAGCCATTTCCTAGAGTATACATAGATTCCTCATCTACATAGGCACTGAAGGATTCTATCCAGGCAGTCATCTTGGAAGCATGATCCTCTCACCTGTGGCTACCAATGCCATTAAGGAGTGTCACACTATGTGACCACAGTATACCAATACCAACCCAACACTGAAGTAGAGCCAAGACCCATCCTATCACAGGCTGCCTAATACTGAGGTAGATTGTTAGCCTAAGACTACTGCAATCATCCACAAGTGATGCTTGCTAGAGTAGAAGACTGATAGACTGGGGCCACCATGTGTTTCCCTTGGCACCAAAGCTGTTTCATAGGCTCCATCCACAGTGTCAGATTTTGCTAACCCTGTACTACATTCCAAAGCAAAGACTTGTATTTTCTATACTGCCCAACTCCCAGAAATGGAGTCTTTCAGCATGTTATACTGCCTGAAGTTGGGACAATAATGATAAAGGCAGTTCCTTGGCCACCTAGGGTGATGAAAAGAGGGGACCTGCCTGAATCTCACCTGCACAATTTCAGGAGTACAACACCACCAATGCCACAAATGGCAGTGATACAGACTTAAACATGTCCTTCTTACTTGGATGTTAGTCTATGCTGGGTATGAGCACAGTTCTAGAGTCTCATCTGTCAGCATAGGCCTGGTACTCTCTGTTCTGCCCAAGTTGGGAAAGCTGTGGTAGAGACAGTCTGTTATGGATTAGATGTGAGGTGTCCCTCAAAGCTCACATGTGAGACAATGCAAGAAGGTTCAGAGGAGAAATGATTGGGTTACAAGATCCTCAACCCAATCAGTAATTAATCCCCTGATAGGAATTAAATGAGTGGTAACTGAGGGCTCATAGGGAGTGGCTGGAGGAAGTGGGCATTGGGGTTGTGGCTTTGGGGTATATATTTGAATCTGGCAAATGGAATCTCTCTCTCTGCTTTCTGATCATCATGTGAAGCACTTCCCTCTGCCACATTATTCCACCATGATGTTCTGTCTCACCTCACCTCAAGCCCTGAGGAAGGGAACTAGCCTTCTATGGATTAAGACCTCTGAAACTGTGAGTCCTCAAATAAACTGTTCCTCCTATACAATAGTTCTGGTTGGGTCCTTTCAGTTACAGCATCAATAAAGCTAACTAAATGACAGTGCTTTTGCCACCAATGTTGATGTTAATGCGCAGGTCTCCTTTTTATGTCAGTGTCTTTCTAGAGGCACAGTCTGTAAGCTCTTGTCTGCATACAGGGATTTCATTTTCTGCTGAGTGGTGATTCTCAACATGGCAGTCTGGCATTAAGCTCTAAGAAAATTCCATCTGCTGCCTTTTATTCCCTGCTCCACAGGTGAGATCATGCTTTCAGTTCTACCACTGGAGGTTGAAGGAGGGGTGGTGGATGCAGTAAGTCACCTGCCCTAACATAGTTCCAGAAGCTTAGCCTACAAGTATTGGACTGCCAAAAACGTGTATGGGTCTTTGCCCAGCACTGAGCTGCATCATAATGCCCCTGGTAATCATATTCAAGTCTAAACCTGGACTAAATTTTCTCCTCCTATAAGCAAGAAGTGTCCCTCTTCATGCTGAGCCTCTTGGACTTGGAAGTCAACTCATTGCTTGCTGCCTAGCCCAATTTATCATTTCCTTTTGTTTTGTTATAATAATATCAGGTATAATGTGTCTCTTATAAAGGTAGTTGGTGTGTGAATAGTTGTTCAACTTGGTGAGCTTGTGGGTAGACATTCCATGATGTATCTTACCATGGATCTGCTCCAATTCAGTAATTACCTTGAATATAAATAACATTAACTCTCCAAAGGACAGATTAGAAGAACGAAGAGAAAAAATTCCAACTGTATGCTGCATATGAAAGACTCCCTTTAGATGTAAAATATACAAATTGCTTGAAAACATCAGACTGGAAAAAGACATTCATTATAAAGAGTAATCAAAAGAAACCTGGAGTTCCTTTAATTGACAGAAATGCCATTATATGTTCAACAAATTGTCAGTTCATCAAGAAGACATTCAAATTATAAATGTACCCACAACAAAGCCCCCGCATATATGAAGCAAACTTCCACAGAACTGAAAGAAGCAACAGACTGTTACAAAATAATACTTGGGTACTTCAATACATCCCATTTGAAAAGGAATATACTATCTAGAAATAGTATCAGTAGGAATTAGAGGATTTGTACAACACTATAAACTCTTTAGGTACTGCAAATTTAGAATGCAGACCCAACAACAACAGAATACATATCCTTCTCACGTGCCCATGGACTATTATCCACGATAGATTACATTTAGTCCTCAAAACAATTCTCAATAAATTTTAAAGAATTAAAATAATGAAAATGTCTCTTCTGACCACAAAAACATGAAACTACAAATTAATGAGAAGGGAAACTGGCAAGTTTACTCAGGTAGGATCTATGCACTTTTACTATATGGAATTATACCTTAATAAAATATGTAAAATTTGCAATGTTGAGACTATAAAAATCACCAAATTAGAAACACCCTTATTTGTTGAACATAATGAAGATCAACTTCAGTAGAATAGTCTCTCTCTTCTCCTTACTCACATCCCATCTGGTCATACTTGGCTGTAACAAGAAACCTCTCTATCTAGGAACAGTCTATCTCAAAGCATCAGAAATATGATTAACTATCTCACTTTATTGAGGTGTCCATTCAAATGATATGTATTCTAAGAATTTCTCTGTTCATTTATGTAAAATAGCACCCTTGAAGACACATCCCTGACTCTGTGTTTCTTTATTGGGCTTTAAAAAAAAAAAGAAAGAAAGAAATCATCATGGTACACATACAGTGCACTTTGAGGAAGGAGACAGGGATGTATCTTCACTCACAATAATGTAATTAAGTACTATGGGAAAAGGAACGTTTTTCTGGCCATTTTTACCTCCTAAAACTGTGTCAGAAACATTGTAAATTCTCACTCTTATTTAGTGTCAGAATATGAGAGAACTACAATATCACTGTGTGAAAATATACAAGCTGAAGCTAGACTGAGGTTCTGTGGAGGAGGGATACCTGTCTTCTACAAATAGGATGTAAGCTACAGAATAATTTGCCAATTTTATTCACTACCTAGTCAAAAAGTGAACCTCCCTTTAACTCAGAGTAAGTTTGTGTGATAAAATCCATTACCATGGAATAATCAGAAATGTGGTTCTAGTACAGGAGCCAAGAAATTTAGGAGTAAAGGCATAGCTGAACACGGTATTCTACATTGCCTTTTTTTGTATTCTTTCAATTATCTCACTATTATATACTCAATCTCTAAACCACAGGTAGAATTAACCTTTCTATGAATGACAGGTTTTTGTACACACGTAACTTATTATGAGATAATATAAAACCTAAAGGCCAGGGGTTAAGGGTGGTGACGACTGTCTTCTTTAACCCATTAGGATGTATGCTCTAAGATCAGGGTTTTTGTTTGGATAATTCACTGTTCCATTGCCATGCCCCAGCCCAGGGACAAACTTTTCTTTTGCTCTATGGCCCAATGTCATCATGGAAAAATTTAATGCAGGGTACATGACTTGGGACTTGGGGGAGGGCAAGGGAACAGGAACTAAAAAGTAATATTATGTCTATAAACATGTGTCTGTATATATGGTAGGGGGAGGGAGACAGGAGAAAGCTGTTATTTAAGACGAGAAGATTTTCATCCAATACTATGTCCCAAACTCTTAAAAGAGTGTCAGGGTTAGGGCTAGTCATCTTCTGGGTATAAGAAAGTGGAAAATCCACTGTATCATGCCAGGAAAGTATAAGGCCTGTGACACCTAGAAATCACAGGCTGGTGGTGCATATTTACCTCTTTCCAGCACAGATCCAAGTTATATAAGAAAGGAGATTGTCTTTTTTATTCACTGCCTAGTGCTATGGCTAGGGTCAAGTGTTCCTGAGTATGAGGAGTAGTAAATTGAACAGTAATTACTATTTTAAGGTCAGTGTTGGTTGTTCTTTGTCATTTCAATTCATTTTCCATTTGGAAAAATAAAGATCCCTACAAAAAAAGACCCAAATAAATTACACATGGTTTATAATTGATCATTCATATTTCGATTTTTTTAAAAAACACAGAAATCAATACTATTATTGGTTATAGTTATATTTGTAGTAAATACATAAAACATGGGTAACATTTACACCAAAATCATGACAGCATCTACCTCTTCAGAATAATTGATGTGATACTGGAAAATAGATTAACTATAATCTTCTAATTGTTTAAAACTATAAATCATCATCTAAAGTAAACATACCAAAATTTTGTCATTTTAAAATTTGAGGTAGAGGTAAACAAATGTGTGCCATATCTTTCATACTTTCCCATATTTTGCTGTGACTTTTTAAGCAAATAAAAGAGAATTAAAAATTCCATCGTAGCTGATAATTTTATTCCATTTTCAGTACTGGACAGATCTCGATGGCATAAAATATACCAGGACATAAAGCATGTGAATAATACAATCAACAAGCTTGAAAACAGAGGTAACTTTGAACTTTATATTTCACAGAGAATGCATATTATTTTTAAACAAAAGCTTGAATAAACTAATTGCCCCTGAAAAGAATAGGAAAACTGACTCAAAAGTGTCACCAGGATTAGATAATTTAATAGCTTAGCACTAGTTAACTTTGTAAACAACAAATCATTCTAATGCTATTTGAACTATTTGAGACCACAGGAAAATACTAAAAACACAAAAAAATCATAGTTTTAAAGCTAGTCCATCTTTTAAAGCTAGTAAAACAAAACTTGGTAAAGACAGTATAAGAGAAAAAATAACAATTCAAATATGGAATGCAAATGCAATAATTCTAAATGAAATGTTGGTAAATAAAACACAGCAATATAGCAGGTAGGAATTATTCCAGAAATAAAGGTTTGGTTCAACATCAAATACCAACTATTTTAATTCATTACATCCACAAATTAAAGGAAAAAGATCATATGATTTTAACAATATTTGATGAAAACATATTTGATAAAATTCAGGAGCCATTTCTGATAATAACACTATGTAAAACAGGAACAGAAGAAACTCCAAAACAAATTAATAACCAATAGCAAATCAATAACCAAAAACAAATATAATACTAATATGAAATACTAAAAATATTTTTTGAAAATTAAAAATAGGATAAGCATATCTGTATCATTATACAACACTATTCTGGAGATTCCAGCTAAAGTAATATAATCAATATAAACATTTGAAGAAATAATTTTTATATACAGGTGAAATGATTGTATATCTAGAGTCCAAAATATTCTATTTTTAAGCCCACTATAATTTAGAAGATTAAATAAATCCATTGGATAAATGATAAAAATACAAAAATCTGTAGGTTACTTGTATTGCCCAGAATAACAGTCTACAAATGAGGAGGAAAATATATCCAATTCAAAATGTCAAAATGTGACAACTATAAAAATACTTAAAATTTAGATCAATTTTACATGATAGACCTATATGAAGAATACTATGAAATAAGATCAAAAGATTTCAACGATATTTCAAAACACTTGAGTGTTGACAATTAATATTATTATGTTTTCCTCCAAAGAGAGATGCAGAAATTTAATGCAATTCTAATTGAGACTTTGTTAATGACAAAAAAGATTAATTTTCATATGAAAGAATTAATATGGAGGACAAATTACACTGGCGGGGGGAACACCAAAAAACTAATGAATGAGAAACTGCTTTACCAGATTCTAAAACTTATCATTAGTCAGTATATTACAAACTATGTGATATTGGCTTAGAAATTAAAAAATTGGTGGTTTTTTAAAAATAAATGGTATAATTGGATATCCAATGTGAATGAAATATATAGTTGGATCTCTATTTTATACCATATACCAGAATAAATTTCAGATGAATCAAACATTTAAACTTCAACAATAATAAAATTATTATAAAATGTAGGTGAATATTGGTATGACATAGGATGGGGACGTACATCTGGAAAATAACAGGAAACAAAAGTTATAAAAGAGATAATGGTCTAACTAAATTTCTTACAATTATGAAACAAAAGCCATCACCAATAAAGTCAAGATTAATTATATAATAGAAAAATCATAACACATGAGCTACAAATGATTAAATGCACTTTATAGCAAGAATTCCTACAAAATTTTAAGAAAAAGATCAACAATTCAATAGATGAATGTACAAAAGATAGTAATTGTCAAATCACAAAAGAGAACCATCCAATAGAAAAAGAAATCCTCTTTGAAGTCAAGTAAAAGGCTATCACAGTGAAAGGCAATACCATGTAATTTCTGACCTTTCAGATTTTTAAATCTTAAGAAATGATACTGCAGAGGATGCTGAAAATAGGTACTTTCATTTTGAATGGTAATCTTGTAGAATTTCTTAAAATTAAACATATGCCTCGTTAGCATTTCTGAGAATCCAACCTATAGAAATAAATGTACCACTTTGTATTGTGGTAGAGTTATGATGGGAAAAAAGGAAATAAATGACCATCAATAACAAAAATGTTGGGCTGGGGTTGTAGCTCAGTGGTAGAGCTCCTGCCTAGCATGTGTGACATACTGGGTTCCAATCTCAGCACCACATATAAATGAAATGAAATAAAGGTCCATCGACAACTAATAAAATATTTTAAAAAACAAAACAAAAAGGTTGAACACTTTTTGGTTCATCTACATGTATTGAATATGCAGCTGTTAGAGTGAATGTGAGAGAGTTAGAGAGACAGAGAGACTGTAGCAATCGATCAGCCAGGATGATGGCAGGTTACTACATGTCAAGTGAGAAAAGCAATTAGAGAAAATCATGTGGCTTGCCGCTTTTACATAAAATACTATGACAATCTTCATGAAGATGAAGAAAACATGGAAGAATGTAGGACTGGTTCTCAACACCTGGGAAGAACAAAGTAGGAAGGAAAAAAAATGGGGGAGAAGGATATGGAATAGGGTTAATCTACTTTTACATTACAAATACAGACACTTTAATTTTCTACTAGCACCCAATTTAAATGTCTCATTAATGAACAAGCAATATCAAAATTACCACCATAATTGGGGCAAAACTGTGGAATAGTCAATACAAGAATTGGAGGCACAATAAGATTTACTTACTTTCCTGAATTTCTGATGCCAAAACTGTTCTCCAAGTTCACAATTATGAAAATACAAAATATTTTACAAGTAATTGTTCCCCAACAAAGAGCACAATGACCTTATGGGGTTTTCACCAAACCATAGACATAAATGTGAATATCATCATCAAACTTAATGAAGTAGACAGATGGCTTGGCCACCACTTGATGGATGAAAATGCCAGTTCTCTTGGATCCGTCATCTTTGGCGTGCTCCACCTGCTTACCCACCAGGCTGTCGACCACCTCTCCAGGCTCCCGTTCAGCCATAGGGAAATAGTAGTTGGAATCTGGAATGATGCGCAGGTCACCATCTTTGTAGTCATCCAGCAGGGTGTACATATAGAGTACTGGATCTTTCTCATATGTGATGTAAAACCAAGTATCCATCACTGGGGCTCGTGCCAGCACCATACCCTTCCATTCATCTTTCCTACCGTGCTCGCCTTCAAAGATATGCCCCACTGCCTTCCCAATCAGGGAATCTGCCAGGCGCGAATCAATTCGAGGAGTTGGCACTCTCTCGGGAAGAATCTCTAGCGCTAGAACTCTCTTATCTCGGTGCAGTTCTAGTCCATACACACTATCTTTGCCGTCATATTTAATGATGTAAAGAGTGGGCTTCACGGAAACTTGCTCGAGCACAGTGCCCTTCCACTGCTCCACTGGCTCATTGCCTTCTTTCCAACCGTGTTGAATGCGGCAGCCCACGATGTTCCTACGAGTGAGGAAAGTGGGCTTGCGCCGCTGCTTCCTGTGGGTGTGCCTTTTCTTCATCAGGTATGCGGACACGCCATCTACCCCCGTGGGAGGCATGGTTGGAGGAGACATGACTCAGGGCTTAGGAGGGCTTAGACAGAATTGCCCCTTGCTTGATTAAGCTGACAAAAAGTTAACAGTATCCGATATGATTTTTTTTTTTTCACGCGATCTCAGTGACCGGGTGCGTCCTCCCTTCTCCAAGAGCAAGGCACTCAGGAGAGCTTTGCAAAAACCCTCCAACTCTTAACTGCGGGCACAGGACAGTGTATGCCTCTCGACAGTGCTTTCTTCTCCTGTCTGGGAGGGGTGACTGCAGCAGTGGTAGCTAGAAAGAGATGGCGGGTACGCTTGTGCTGTCCGCGCCAGGCGCCCGCCCCGACCCCCACCTCCAAGTCCCAGAATCGGTCACTTAGCTGTTGTTGTAGTTGATGCTGAGGTTGCCGTACCGCGACACAGAAGGAGACCACGGGAAAGGAAGGCAAGAGATAAGGAGATGGCTGCAGCAGCAAAGGGGCAGGCGGCGGCACGTCTCTTGAGTAGTCCGCGCGGCCTGGCCTTCCCAGTGCTAGTCGGCTTGGCCCAGCTGTGGAACCGCGGTTTCTGCAGCTTCAAGAGCCCGCCCGCTCCGAGCCCGCCTGTACCTCGGCCCCGCCCCCTGCCGTCTCGCCTTCCGCTCCGCAGGCAGCAGTGGGGTGGGCCGGCGCGCGCGCCTGCATACAGTCTACACTGACACGGGCTTTCTCCTTTATTTCCTCTTGCGCCCCCCGACTGTTTACTTCAAACCCCAGCCAGACAGGCAGGCTCCCATCCC
The DNA here is from genome assembly GCF_902686445.1 of Sciurus carolinensis. Taxonomy (NCBI): domain Eukaryota; kingdom Metazoa; phylum Chordata; class Mammalia; order Rodentia; family Sciuridae; genus Sciurus; species Sciurus carolinensis. The sequence goes on from NC_062232.1 coordinate 46,894,849, forward strand.
CCATTCTGGCTGCCTGCTGCCCAACAGCTTCCTCCACAGTGGCTTCATCTTACAGGAATGCCTCACGAACCTTTTGAAATATATATATATTCAACACACACACAAACACACGCACACACGCACACAGACGGAAAGAGTTTGTACATACAAATATACATGAAAACTAGTTTCTTTCAGTTTAAGGAATTTGAGACCAGAGAAAATAAAGCCTGTGCACAATCCTCCATCTTGATTCAAATCTCCTTTATATTTTCTACCTGAATTTCTGGTAATGATAATTTAATAATTATTTCAGTTTCCAAGTGTAAGGAAGTACACCGACGTTGTGGAAGTTTTTTTTTTTTTTTTTTAAATACAGTGAAATAAAATATGAAACGAACCTAACCTGGGTATCTAGACATACACTAAAATATTAACCATGCTGATTTCTGTTTTAGTAATAGACATGTGGGGAGCATATTTCATACTCATATCGCTTTTGTCATTTATATCATTGGAATTTTCTATAGTTAATTTCTATGGTTACTAAAATTATGAAAACATGATTCTTATTCGTACTATTTATTTTAATATTCATTTGATGGCCCAGTATTGATTCTAAATGGTTTATGATAGAAGAATAAGTAATAAAACTATTCAACTTCATATGTGGGGTTTATTGAACTTGTCTAATCCCTGCCTTTAGGGAATATTTAAAGGCATGGTGTCTGCATATGAAATAAGATCAGTGTTTGGAAAACAAAATATTAAAATAAAATTGTGGTCTCAATTTAGTAGAAAGAGAAGAAAAGCTGGTGTGTGTGTGTGTTAATATTTGCTATTTTTCTAATTGTGAAAGCACTGCATAGTTATATAGAAAATCTGAGGGAAAAGATAATGTACATACTCTCACTTACCTCAAGTCACAGTGCTGCTAAGAGGTTTAAATAAGAATGTCCGTAGAACTTTTAATACTACATCCACTTACAAAAACAGGAGGGTCTGGGCCATCATTCTCATTCTTCCACCCATCACTTGTGAGAAGAAAAGGCCTCATATCATCAGGGGAAAAAAAGCAATTAACTCACGTGGAATGAAGGAAATCAGGTGAGAGAGAGCTGTGAGGCAGCATTATTGGCTGCCTCCACATTACATTACCTTCTAAGTCAGTGGCAAAAATCTTAGATTTCAGACATTTTAATAACTCGTTGGGCAGAATTTGTGAGCATTCTCCAATTTTCTATGCTTCCAAGGACAAGGATTTTGGAGATGAGATATATTTTCAATACTATATTACAAAAAGTAGTGCTAAGTAACCAAGAAAACTACATGCATGAAAAGTTATTTCCAAACTCTTTAGAATGACAGTGATATATACATATTCACACAGTGATATACACCTATAACCCACATATGCACACTCAAAGTCAGCATGCATAAAGTCAGAAGGCAAGTCTGTGTAAATATGTCATTATGTTCCACAAAAAGTCAAATCCCTTAAATTCCCTAGACCAAGATACACCAGGCTCTTTTGACTTAGAAAAGCAGTTGTCAGGTGAAAGAAGACCACCCACAGGGCACTCGAATGCAAGACAAACCATTCCCTCAGTCCCCTTGGTTACATCCTTCAAAGGAATTCTTGCTAACAACCCCACAGCCTAAGGAGACAAAGAATTTCTAATATCATTTTTAAAATTATGATTCTGATATTTAGATCATTGACTACCATTATGGATTCAAAAGACCTTATCGCACTGATATAAATGTTTACCTTCTGTGTCTCCCACTAGACAATGACCTTGTTTAAGAAAGGACTTTTTATCTTATATCCCAGGTACCTTTTACACAGATTTAACACTCAATACATGCTTGTTAAATGAATAAAAATGTGCTTTTGACTGCCCTGCACAAATCTAAAGAAACTATCCTCAGTGAAACAAGTAGTTTTACATAAGCCTCTGAAGACTATAGTCCTGGCATTTCAGAACCTCACACAGTAGATTTATCCATTTAAAACACCTAGATTACTTATTTTGTGAATATATTTGACTACAGGTCTAAAAATGCTTAAGAGAACATATTAAAGCAAAGGGTATTTGGGAAATGGCTCCTCACCAACCTGCAATATGTATATAGTAACACAGTCTACTTCAACAGGTAGGTGAGATAATTAAATTAGATAAATATAAATAAATCTTTTAGAACATGAATTAGCAATGATAAGGACTCAGTAGTGTCCTAACTAGTCATTCTCTGAAAGGAGCCCTTTTTTTCTTACCAGGTCTCTCAACAAATCACCAGGCTCATGCCTTTGTTCTGTTTTACATTCAAGTCTTCTTACTCAAGGCTTGAGTGTAAATCAAGACTATGGCAGGATTTTGTCCCTTAGAGCCAATTTCAAACCAATCTTTGAAACATTGGAATATTCTGAAAGCCTGACTTCTAGATAAATAAAGCATTATTGAAAATACACCTTGGAGATACAGTGATAATTCGTACTGGAGGGTGGTGGAGAAAGGTATAAATCTTTTAATTCCAATGTACAAACCAGATTACAATACATTCTGCAAAACAGGTACAAATGCAGCACTGAGGACACAAAGGAGTTCATGATTTGTTATATCTGAAAAATCAACATAGACAATTTGGGTAGGTAAAACACCAAAAGGAAGATATTCAGAGAATTGTAGAGTGGTGAAATCTTTTTAGCCTAAGCAGAAAACAGCCAAAGGAAAAGCACAGAGGGATGCACAGACATAGGATATGTGACAATTGGTCAGGAACTTGTGTCTAGAGCACAAAATCTGTCATGCTAAGGAATAGTACATTTTCTATAGTGTGGTTTCTGGTGGGGAACAGCGCTAATCAACAGCCTCAAATTAGAGGAATTAATATCGCATCTACTGCTAGTTAAGCATATGATATTCCAATTCCCCTAACAGTGTAGTGTTGTCATTATCAAGTAGAGAGGTGATCTTTCATTCCCCATGTGACAGAAGCAGGCACTGTGTTCATTCTCCTGGCAGCTTTATACCAGTGATGCTCAGCAGAGAGGTGATCTTGTATCCCCCACCAGGCAGAAGCAACTGGTGCTCTGATTACTTTGAATTGTTCTTTCACATTCACTTGGTTGTGTGAGATAGTGCTAGTGACCATTATGCTACAGTGCCTCCCCACCATACCAACCTGATAGCAATGAGACTGAAAAAGAGCTAGTTGACTGACACTCTGGTTGTTTATACCTCTAGTATGAGTGAAACATAATGAAAAGTTATCCACCATCCACCATCAATGAATCTGAAAGAGAACAGTGAGACTTCTTGGTACGCAAATTTCCTTACACTAGTATCATTGTGATCCACTGTTTACATACACCTCCATTCCCACTTCAAAGTAATGATGTGGTATATATCAGTACTCCACTTTTACCAGGAAGGTATCAGAAAATCTGCAAAGGGAACTAAATTTTAATTCCACCCATATACAAGAAAGAGTGCTCAATTTTTGCAAAGTTGGTATCAGAGGTACCCATAAGAAGCCAAACATACATACACCCTTAGACTTCCAGCTACAAAAAATGAAGAGGTGTGATCTCTCTGATGGTAAAATAAGAATGTAAAGTAGAATACAGAGTCTCATAATATAATATAATAATGACTATGATGCAATGAAAAATTTCATCACCATTCAAATAACAAGAAAAATCACAAATGAGACAATACGATCAGATTGTCACAAGTGAAGTGAATCATAAGTTGGAATTTCTTTTCTAGTACCAGGGATGGAACCCAGGGGCACTTAACCACTGGGCAACATATCCAGACCTTTTTTATATTTATATAGAGACAGCGTCACTTTGAGTTGGTTACGGTATCACTAAGTTACTGAGGCTGGCTTTGAGCTCCATGTCCTCACCTGGTCCTCACAAGCCTCTGGAATATATGTTGGAATTTTTTGTTACTGGAAATTAAAGGAGTCATCATGAAAAAAAATGCTTCTACATGCAATTACAAATTATCTTGGAAAAATGAAGAAATAAAAAATCTCAGTAAAGAAATAGATGTTAAAGAAAGAACCAAGTGGAAACTGTAACAACTGAAATATGAAATAATGAAAGTAAACTACCTTCTGAAGTTAAACGAATTTTATATTTCTAGTTTTATATGAGACATACTAAAAGAATCAGTAAACTTGAGGACAAAATATTAAAGTTTACTCCTTGTGAAAAAGAAAAAAAAAATACAATCAGATAAAATTATGAACAGTCTCAGGAAACTATAAGACAATAACAAAAAAGAGAGTTAACACTTAAAATTACTTCAAAGAAGTGAAATCTTATATGTACAGGATCCATATTCTAACAATTATAAATATTAAGGAACAAATTAAAGATGACCTAAAGAAGTGGAGAGACATACTATGCTGTATTAGTCGGGGTTCTCTAGAAGAATAGAATCAATGGGAAGTATGATCATAAAAAGGGAATTTATTAGATCGGCTTACACAACTAGAAGCCGGATAGTCCACAATGGCCATCTGTAGACTGGAGAGTTGGAAAAACTAGTAACTGTGTAATCCAAGAAGCAGAAGCTCCAGAACAAGAGAGATCAACAGTGCTACCATAGTTGAAGACAAAGTCTTCTGAAAACTACCTGGAGAATCACTGGCAGAGTCCACTTTGGAAGAGTGAAGCAGTGAGAGTCCAATATCCTCAGACTAACAAAGCAGCAATCAAGAACCCTTTCACAAGAATGGAGCTTGCATCTGCATCTGCTTCCTTGTTCTTCCAACTTTTATTCCATCCAGGCCACCATCCTTTTGGGAGGTGCTGCTCATGCTTAGGGAAGTTCTGCACTTCAGTTCACTATCCCACATTCCAATCATTCCTAGACATGCCCTCACTGACACACCCAGAAGTCTCTTAATCATCACCATCTCTTAATCCAATGAAGTTGACAATTCAAATTAACCATTACATGTGCTCAAGAATTAGAAGATTCAACCTAATAAAGATGCCATTTCCCTCAAGTTGATCTATAGGTTTAATGCAACTTCTATTGAAAATATGAGTAAAGTTTTCATAGATACATGCAAAGCTCTTACATTTATATGCAAATGCACAATAACTAGAATCACTAAAATAATTTTAAAAGAGAAGTACATGGCTCAAAGAATCATTCAACACAATGTTAAGGCTTACTGCATGGCTACAGAAATCAAGGAAGTGCAGTGTTTGCAGTGGACCATATATCAAACAGAAGAGAAAACCCCGAAATGAACTCACATAAATATATCTGATTTTAAGAAGTTCAGAAGTAATTCAATGGTGGAAGTATAACACTTAAATAATGCTTGAGGAATTGGACATCGTTAGGGGGAAAATGTCCTATGATTAAGACTCATATATAAAATTAACTCAAAATATAAACTGATTAAACTGTAAAATGTAAAGCTATGAAATTTTTATAAATATTATAGGAGGAAATTCTTTGGATGAAATCTTCTCATACTTGACACCCAAAGCAGAATTTTTAAAAGGAACAATGGGTAGATTTGGTAAATTTAACCTCAATCAGGGAAAACTGGGTAAAAAGTATGCAGGGACTTTCTAGATTACTTCTGAAAATTATCTTAAAATAATTTTTAGAAATTAAATTGGAGGGACTAGGGGGTTTTGCTTAGTGATAGAGTGTTTGTCTGGCCTGCATGAGGTCCTCAGTTCAATCCCCAGCACTGCAAAACAAAAATTAAAACAAAAATACAGATGAAGAAGTGAAAGTATTATATGTAAAAGAAAAGTATTTATATACATATATATTAATAACAAATGAGAAGAAGAAAATTATATATATTTCTTCTTAAAGAAAATAGCATAAACATGTTATTTTATGTCTAAGAAAAAAAAAAAAACTATCCAACCTGGGCAAGTAATCAAATCTCTGTTGGTTTCTATGTCTTCAGACAAGAATAAGAGATGTGAAATAACTAATCTCTAAAATATTATACTGATCCAAATGTCTATGATTCAATGAAAATGAACAATGGGAAAGAGATATGGGATCAAAAATGGGGTTCAAGGCATAATAATGTAACCACTAATTATAAATTCCGTATCAGGAAAAATACAACTAGAAAAATTGAAGGGAAAAAGAGACAGCATTTTAAAATCTACAGGTGTAGATTATTGTTTTCTGTTAGTTAATTCAGAACTAAAAAGGTTTTTGGAGTTGTTTATTTGATTATAAAATTCTCATGTTGTAGTATTTTGACAGAGTTGATTGTGAGAGTTGATGAGAAAAGTGAAATTCAGTAAGTTTTATCAGTTAAATATATCTTGAATTAAAACTTTGACTCTCCACATGGAGGTGTCAGTTCAGGATTTGACAATGGATTACATGTCTAGAGAGACACATACACCCACATTTCAAAGATTTATTCTAACTAATGTTCCAATAGAGAAGACTAATTTAAATCTAGTAATAATTTCTGTTAGTGTCTTAATTTCTATATAAAATAATTGTAATCTTTTATCATATTTTGCCAAAACAACTTTTTAAAGCTATGAAGGTATGGCTAGAATCAGTTTGCAGAAAGAAAAACCTCATATATTATATGGAAAGAAAATTAATAAACTAGCATTAAAAGTATTAGTTTCATTATTTAACTTGGTTTCTGAAGTTTCTGTGACAAATGCGAATTATATTAGGGCTAGTCATTGGATTTTTCCTTCCTTGATAGATGAACTTTCTTTCATAAAAAGAGCAATAACACAATAGAGCTCTACCATAATAAACTTAAGTGGGCTACAAACAATTGTCTTAAAATGAAGACTGGATTAATATAAAGTTGAATAAAAATAATTTATATTAGTCTGCACTGAAACAAACACAGACATAAAATTTGTGAAATTTATACTAGACATAACTGAACTGAAAACATCCAAAATATTTAGTGGGTAATTGTTCCCCAATCCCATAGCTGATATGAAAACTGTAGATCATACACTCTTATGGATTCTAGTTGGAATTGGAGACATGAACTCATTATAAGAAACTCAAGCTATACACAAAAGAGTAAAGATGAAAATAAAAATAAATTTAAAAAAAATCACTCAAAACCTAACCAATATATACATTTTTTTTTTTTAGGAAAGACGGCATTCAGTTTATATTCCCATGTTGTTTAGAACTCCATCTTACATTATCTCATAAATAATTAAAATTATAGCATTTGTATATGCTTTGAAATTGTAGTCATTTAAAAGGGTTAAATTAAAAATAACTCAAACAATTGCAAGAGTTTTATATTTTTTCAATGGAATACCACTCACTTTGTTCTAAGTAAACTAATAAATGCAAAAATAAAAAAGAAATGAACTGGTATTTGTACCTGTTTAAAGGGATTCTGTGTTTCGGAATAGTGGAATTCACACCTTTCTACAAAGACATCCTATTCATGCTCAAAGACTGATTCAGAAGGTCTATGGTAGACTCTATAAATATGTTTTTTTCTTTTTTTTAGAACCTCCTCCAGGTCTTACTTTGAGAATCACTGCTACAAAACAAGTCACTTCAATTCATATCCCTAAGCTTCTAAGAGCATTGATAACTAAATATTCTTTCTTTAAGCTAGAGGACTCAGATTCCACATGCAATGGTCATTTAATTTAATGATGTTTTACATTTCCCATATATTTAGAAGGTTGTGATCATTTAAGAATTAAAGTCATACATGTAGTAATAATGACACACAAAGAACATTACAACCTAAGTGTTATCTATTTTATGGGAAAATAGTGTCCTCTTAATTCTAAATGAATGCAAATAACTTTGCTTTTGATTTGAACACATATTTGAACACATATTTGAATTACAGTTTGAGGCCAAAAAAGTTAATGAAAACCAAAATATGATGAATCAATAATAAATGTGATTTCTAATTCATTCTCTTAGTCCCTTTTTTGAAAAGACCACTTCACCTATCAACATTTCTTAATGTAAATCCCGTATTTAATAATCGGTTTTCTCTTTCCTGTGTTTATACCAGTGACAACCATTTTCTATTTTACACAAAGTTCCCTTTCCTCTTTCTCTTTATATCCTATGTCCTTATTTAAAAAAGGACAACTATAAACTCTAAACTATGATCTCCCCAATCTCAGACCCCGAATCAATTTATCATTTGTTGCAAAAATTTCAGACAATGATGATATTGGATTTGGCTTTAACAGCAGAAAACATATGACACTGTTTTTAAATATCTTTACATTAGAAAATACATTCAAATGAATATATAAACATTTAATAACATACATTCTTAAAACACTGATAAGGTTACCTAAAATGAAATCTTCCTCTGGACGTGAAAAAACAGAATAGTATCAGTGCTCTTAACATATAATTGTACATATATGACCCCAAAATATTGTTAGAGAAGACCTCTCAAGTTGGGCCAAAACTGGATGTATCCAAAGGTAACTAGAATTGAATTTTCACTAAAACATTTATTTCAATGTTCAAATCTTGACAGCTTTCATTGTCTTATTGAAAATTGAGACCCAACCAACCAATGAGGGATAAGCAGAATGGGAGGTTATAGATTAGAAAGATTCAATTGTCATTCTTTGAAATCATTACTTACATCACCTTTTCATCCATGGAAAAACATGTATTCTAAAGACATAAGTCAGTTGCCTTGCATACTTTAGTTGCCTATATTAGCTGCTTCAAAATTATAGATCTTCGAGTGTTTTCTAGGATTACCTAATGACCAGCCACAAATTTAGGTTTTTGTCTCCAGTAAGGAGTTGTAATGCAGAATGCTTATGAGAGCTGACAACTGGGTGCAAACAATTTGATGCTGCTCATTTCATCTCTTTACAAGTGATTATTTCAATGAAGCAATAAACAGGTCTCTTATTACTTTCTTTGGTATTTATTAATAATTGGCATGTGCTATGGGAAAGACTCTCTAATTGTTATTATCAACCTAGGAGAATACAGATGTCCTCACTTATTTGACCTGCTCTAAGTTAAAAAACTTCCTAAAATAAAGAACAATCATAGGAAACCTATTATTGTATTCTTGTATCATTAATAATGATTGTTTACTTATTCTCTTTTATTTTGAAAAGTAAAACAAAGGAACTACTAAGAAAAAACTGTTGTAAATATTGAGGAAAGAAGCTATAAAATTTTTGCAGGGATAACTTCATTTTGAAATTTAATATAGACAAAGGTGCTTTCAAGTTTTTTTAAAATGATTAGATTATGAATATGAAAGAGACAAATTTTTGGAAACTCAATAGTTTAGTAATGTGATACAAATTCAGAATGACTAGTAGATTATTAATAATGAAGTGGCCGTGTTTATTTGCAAACAGGTCTCATACTTCACAATTATAGAAGAAATCCTTTTACAGGAGAGTAGCTGGGAAATGTTACTCAGATGTCCAAGTAGAAAAATTGGGCAGCCAATATTCTATTTAGTATTGGTCCTCAACATGCCCTGTAATTCTAATCTTTTGTTTATACTGAAAGTCTAAAAATGTATGATCTAAAATTCTGACAATGTTAAGAATATGGAAGAAAGATCAGAGGAAAATCAAAATAATTTTTTCCAGCAAGCAGTTAGCAGAAATATCATAGGTATGAAAATTTGTATTACAATAGTTATCTATCTTTTTAAATCTACCATTTTAGTGCAATAATGTAACAAAATATACTGTAGTTGTTCTACAAGATGGGACAGTATATTTGTAATTTCCAATATATTTTTCCATTTTTTAAAACAATGTTCTGAGAAAATAAAATTCCCTTGTTCACACATCTTGAGTAATTTTGAAAGAGAAAATGCAGAACAGATAAAATTTTACAGTTCCACCCTTTGTCTTTTTTATAGGTTGCCCTTGCTTGCTATCAATGGCTTCAAATAGCACACTGTTCTGTTTATCTTCTGTCTCTCTTACTTATAAAGTCAACAGGTTAAAAGGATAGGATCAACAAAGCTCAACAAAATTGAACAGATCTTGATTGTGCTTGGAGAGATTTAAACCTGCCAAAAGCTATACAAAGCCTAAAAGGAATTCAAAACCATTAAACAATAATTTTGACCTGACAACAACTCCTTCAAGACTCAGGATACTAAGCACACTTTTGGTATTTTAGGTTAGGAACAAACAGTTCATACTAAGAAAATTTAGAGGGAATAATTTTGCATTCCTGAAACTTTACTAGTTTTTCTTTCTTAGGAATGTGTTTTAAAAAAAGCCTACATATAAATTTCTTTTCGTTAACTAAAAGTAAGGCAAAATCAATATATTTGGAAAGTTGATTCTTTTTACTATGACTTTGAAATCAAGAAAACTTCCATACAACCTTTTATATTATTTTGGTAAAATCATTAATAAATAACTGATGATCTTCAATGGTTTTTCTTTGTCAACACTAATAAGATCATCTAAACTATACATCACTTGTTTTCTACAAGTTGTCAAAGACAAGACTAGACACTGAAGTAGTAAGGACAAGTCTCCATCAGTAATGCAATATTGGAGTGCAGAAAAGAGTTCAGTATGAACCAGAATAAAGCTTCACAGAGGTGAATAGGTGTTTCACAAAAAGCTAGAATACTAATTTAAGTGGCAAGGATGTTTTGTGGTGCTGGGGATTGAACCCAGGGCTTTTGAGGCAGGCACTCTACAAACTGAGCTATATCCCCAGTCCAAGGATGGTTTTAATTCACTACTATACAATGATAATAAGGAAAATTTTCAAGCATGAGTTGAACTTAGCTTTGATTCATACAGAGATGATGGATTATTTTATTTATTTATTTATTTATTTATTTATTTATTTATTTATTTATGTTTTCTGTGCTGGGATTAGAAACCAGACCCTGTGAATGTTAGGCACTCCCAAACCTGACTGTATATTTTGAAAGAATAAGGAGGGAGCTGAGTGGAGGAGGGATTCTGAGTCAGAATATCAAAGATTACAAAAAGGTAGAAGGCAAAGGCATTGGAGGCTGGTACACCCATTTGCTGTACTTACAGAAATTAGGTTCCTACTCTTTCACATAGACCAGGAAATAGGAACATTCCTCTGAGTTGGTGACTGAAATCAACTGTAAATTTTTGTGGTAACTTTCAGTTTTCCCAGACAAGTACATTCAGGGAGTCTAGGATCTTCCTAGGAATGTGGCTTTGACCTCTCAGAATCTATGTTACTGTTTGTTCAAGTCTTTATAGGTCAAGTTTAAGGCCTAGTATAAAAAGACTCAAAGAAGACTGGCTAGCATTTGTTATCAGGGGAAAATCTTTGTTAAAGGACTTATATGTAAGTGTGTTTCACACAAATAATCTCTATCAAGTACCAAGTGCTTCAGCTTGGTAATGCATTCTAAATGACTGACATTCTTTGTTTTAAAATTTCCTGAGGACTTCATGGTGAATCAGACCCTACTCTCAAAAAGTTTATTTTCTAGTGAAGGTATAAACTCAAAAGCAAATAAATAAATACATTAATATTCTTTCAACATTGTAACAAGAACTATGGAAAATAAAACAGGTGAATGAAAGAGAAAGATTTGATGCAGGGTGGCCAATATTACAAAGGATAGTCAAATTAGATATTTGAAATAAATGGAGTTTATCATGAAGAGATCCAGTATAAATGTATCCAGACAATTGAAACAACAAATGCAAAAAAATCTAGGCAGATGTGAGTTTGATATTTTATGATGTATAGTAATAGGCAATGACAAGCCACTCACAGAGGTTTCTGTAAGCTTGTGAATTATGTGTAAAATGAAAACAACCCTACTACGTAGCTAACACTGACAACCATGAATTGTTATCTGAGGGTTTGTGCATAAAGTATTGCATCCTTCCATGAGGTGGCTTAATAAAAAACTTTGTCCAGCACTGGATCATAAAGAATCAATCTACTCATATTCTCTCTTTTAGAAACACAGAAGACCAGTCACTGAGTTACATATGCATTATTTATTCCAATGAACTATTGTAACCTTCACTTTCCAGGAAACCTAGTCTTAGAACTACTGAAATTCAAGTTGAATGGATGAACCCAAAAATGTTTTCCCCTGTTACCTCAGTTTTTCGAATAACTTAACAATATTTCAAACAAAATTGGAGCAAGGATGTATACTCTTTGCAATTCTAAAAGTTGTAATACAGGTAGCCCATTTCATAATTTTTTTGCTCAATTTATTATTAAAAATGAAGCTTAGCCTTCTTCAACAACCACGTTGGCTTTGATAATCCCTATATATTCCTGGGAGGTGACTTTTTCTAATTTTTATGGTCAGTAAAATATGTATATAAAGTTATCTCCCAATGTTTGGCTGTTTTTGCAGTGTTGGGACATCCATTAAAATAAAAAACAATAATGCTCCAGCCTGTACTAGTTCATCTTTTCAACAAGTTTGTGATCAATATCATTTGGAACACTGAACTGGCATTCCTTATAATCCTCAAGGCCAGGATACTGTAGAGCAAGCTTATTTATCCCTAAAGTTACAATTACAAAAACAAAAAGGGGGAAATAGAACCCCACACAATTGTTCAAATAATGCTCTTCTTGTATTAATTTTTTTGAACTGTGGTGCTGAGGGTCACACTGTAGCTGAGCAATATATGGCTCATACAACAGTAGGCTTGACAGGTCTGGTCTGATGGAAAGATTTACAAACAGAACAGTAGAATGGACCAGATTCAGTGATAATGTTGGGGTAGAGGTCATGCTTGTATCTTTCCAGAAAGTGCAGCTCATCCTATTTGGGTACCAGAATGTGCTGTTCGACATCACCATGGAGGAACTTGAACCACAGTTCAAATGACTGAAGCTCATATTGGAGGTGTTGGTGCCAAGACCCAACACTTGAAGAGGAAGAGAACTCAATGAACTCAGAAGGCTGATCTGCCAACATGGGGACAAATGAAGAATCTCGTGCATCAGCCTGAGCAGATGATAAATCAGGGAAACATTAAATCTCCTGCCACAATGTTTGTAGCCATGCTGGCTTTATTAAGTTGTGAGATAAGTAGAGTTCATGGGGAAACTTACTGGACTTACTTTCCAGATCCACTTTTAGTACACAGAACTGTGTGGATTGGAGAAGCTATTTTAATATTTACTAATGATTATACACTTGATCAGAGGCATTTCAGATCAACATATTACACCTGTCCATTCAGTTGGATTTAATTATACTGGATACAGTGGGAGTCTACCTATATGTTGGTCTCACAATGACAATACCAGCTGTTTAAAAGTATCCCCAGAAGATAAGCATATCTTTGGAACCAAGGTATCCAAACTCACTGGCCCTTGGGATGTAACTAAATATATCCAGGCAGTTATAAAAATGGGATTCCCCAATAACATAACCATATTTCCCACAGAACACACCCACCAATACCTTACTGTCTTAATCATACTACTACAGAATTGGGTGCCTTTCCTAAATGGAAGGAGCGTGCCAATATTTGGCCAGCACATCATAATATCTATGTCAGTAATAAATATATTTTGGATTGGACTCACAGAGTTGATGAGGGGCATCTATATCAAAAAATCCATGAAACCTGGAGGATTTGTAAGTAATGATCTGACCTTTGGTGGTGGTGGCATACAAAGATATCTGTAGTGTTTGATAACTGCTCTAGATTTCTTTAACTTTACTAGCACTCCCATACCTGATCTTGTGGATTAGGATTGTAATGTGGCTCCTTGTTATGGCTTTCAAGCTTGTATACAATCCCCTTATGTTTTAATTTCTGGAAACATAAAAGTAAAAAGGATAAGAGAAAAGTATTGTGTAACTTTTTATAACTGTAATTTGACTAATTGCCTTACTAGATGTAATAGAAGACAAGAAATACTTATGTTATGACAACCATCATTTATTATGATTCCAGCTAATATTTAAGAACCTGGTAATCTTTATACTGGAGTTCAAGTCCTACAACCAATTCATACCCCACTAGGTAGGTATAGGCATGCTCTTGGCCTTGTAATAATTGGAGTAGACACTTTGATATTTGCTTTAGTCTCTGTCATACCTACTGCTAAAGCCTTATCCAAAGGCATACAAAATGCTCCATTTGTTAATGACTTGGTGCAGAATACTTCCAAAGCTTTGCAAAATCAGGCAAATATTGGTGACAAGTAAGAGGCAAAATTAAATACTTTAGAAGCTACAGTTATTAATATTGGAATTGAACTTGCTGCCCTTAAATTTAGACAAAAAGGTTCATGCCCATTCTAACTACAAGTACGTTTATGTCACAGCAAAAATGTATAGTGCTTCTTAATAGGATTGGGAAAAAGTTAAAAATCATCTAATATGCATTTGGCAGAGAAATGATAGCCTGGATCTTATGGAGTCACATCATCATATCCAGGACATTCAAGAAAGTCAAATTGACTCTGTGGATCCAACATGGCTTGCTAAACAAATACTTAGTGATTTAAATGGCTTTAATTCCTGGAATGTATTAAAAATACAGTATTGTACATTTTTGAGATTTTGTTTGCTACTAATTCTCTTTTGTGTTGTAACAATAGGATGCCGAAACTTCCAAGGAGAAATCAAAGGACTCCAAGTCTTAACTCATCGCTCCCATTTAAAAAATAAAAAAAGGGAGAGATATGGAGAGCAGTGACAGAGAATGGGAGAGCAGTGACTGAGATTGGGGATCTTTGATGACTTCATGACGGTGGCATGCCTTCTGCCTGGGAATGTTTCTGTGTAAGGGAACAGAATACCCAGTTGTTATGGTTATACCCTGCCCAAAGAGGCTCTGTGCAAGAGTCTTATCAGCTCTGACCTTGATCTCAGGCACATAGCTCCTAGGAATAGAGGAATTCTCATGCCAGACAACCACAATGTTTCTCCAGCTCTGCTACTCCTGAGCCTGTCTACCTAACAGTAACTTTAAAAGTGAAGCCTGAATCTATGAAATTACTTGAAGTAAACACAGTGAAAATGCTTCAGTACATTGGAAATGACCAAACAGCACAGGAATTAAAGCAAAAATGCACAAATGTGATTATATAAAAGGGAGAGACTTCTGTAAAGAAAGGAAATGTTCAACAGAGTGCAGAGGCAAGATGTTGTATGGGATAAAATGTTTGCAAACTATATACCTGATAAGGACTTGTTATTCATAATATAAAAGGAATTACAAAAATTCAGTAGAAAAACAAACCATAACAAAACAAAATAGTCAATTAAAGAATGGGCAATAGACCTAAGTGAACATTTCTCAAAATAAGGTATGAAAATGACCAAGAAGTTCTTGTAAGAATGATGAACATCACTAATAATCAGAGAAATGCAGATTAAAACCTCAATGAAATATCACCCTGCCAAGTTAAGAATTTTAATAGCAAAAATTAAAACATAACAAGTGTTGGGGAAGATCTGGAGGAAAAGGAACACTTGCACAGTGTTTGTGGAAATGTAAATTATTACAAACTTTATGGAAAACATAATTAGGATTCCTCAAAAATTAAAAATAAAATGGCCTTACACTCCAACAATCCTACTACTGTGTGTACATTTAAAGCAAATTAAATCAGTATGATGAAGAGACACAGGCATTCCCATGTTCATTGCAGCACTATTAACAATAACCCCAAATGGAAACAACCTACATATTCATTAACTGATGAATGAATAAATAAAAGTGCTACACATTCACAATAGAAGACAATTTCATTGTAAAAAAGAATTACATACTGTTATTTTGTGACAACATGGATGAAACTGAAGATCATTATGATAAACGAAATAAGGCAGAAACAGAAAGACAAGTACCACATAATTTTATTCATCTATGGAATCACAAAGTGTTGATCTCAAAGAAGTGGAGAGCAGAATTATAGTTACCAGAGACCAGGGACATTGTGTGTTTTGGATGGAGTATGGGGAAAGTTTGGTCAATGAGTACTAAGTAAAAGTTAGATAGTAGTCAGAATGTCTTGGGTACCATTTAAAAGTATGGTGCCTACAGATAATTTACACTGTGATTTCATTAATCTGCAATAAAGGATTTTTAAATTTCTCATCATAAAGAAATAATATGTTTGAGGAAATAAATATGCTTAAAGAGATTTAAAAATTACTTGATGCATCTGTGTGTCAAATATTGCTTAGTACTCCAATAATATGTACAACTTCTGTGTGGTTTTGTATCAGTTATAAATGAATAAAATATTTAGGATATCAAGGTGCTATATTTTAAGGTGGTAGGTTCTAAACCCTATCACTTACAATCATAGCATATGTATTAGCCCTACTATAGTATATTAGTGAAATAAGGTAAAGTTTCATATATTAGATGTGTAATATTTTAAAACTATAGATTCAACCTAAAAGCAAATGTACAGATGAAGACAATAAAATTGAATTATTCCATGGATACCAAGTGCAGCAGTAAAAGGCAAACATAATGTAAAATTAAGATATTTAACATTTTAAGATTTCTTTTTACTGTTTGATATTTACCTAACATTCATATGTTGAAAAATAATTAGTAGGCACATAATTTGATATGATGTTCAGCTTATTTGAATGTCATGTTATATCTGTTAAAAAGTAGTTTAAAATATTTTGGTAATTTACAAAATTAAAATTGCTAAATAATAGCTATTCATTAAATAGCTAGATCATTTCTAAGTAAGATAAATAGTGTTCATAAGTCTATAGTTTATACTTTTGATTTCTTATTTTTATGTGGTATGCAGAGATGCTAAATATATTTTAGTCTGTTATAAAATATTCTTTTTTGTCACAATGAAGAGTTATAGAATGAGAAAATATGTAAAATTGTAAAATTATAGATCTATGAAGCTTGCTATTTTGCTATGTAATCCTAGTATGTTACAGATTATTCACAGCTTTTTAGTTTTCTCTGTAAACAAAAAGAAAAAATTGTAACTAATAGTTATAATATATAATCATTTTATGAAAATAAAACTACTAGAAATAATTATGGTGAAGAAAAACTTTTTAAGGTATGCAAAGAATGTGGGATGCATTTATGATAAGGAAAACTATATAAGATATAATAAAGTGCTTTTATTAGGGGAAAAATAATTTTAAACTAAAGCAAAATAGTTAAGATTAAGAAAGAGAAAAATATAGGACAAGAGTAAATGGATATAAAATGTGACAGACATTTGCAGAAACCATTTTAAACTGAGTAAAGTGGGTTACAGTGAGTTGTTTATTTGAGTTTAAAATTAAACTTTAATAACAAAAATACTCTGATACAAAAAGAGAGTTTGGTTTGCGCTCTGTTAGAAACAAGAATGTTTACTTGGTCTGTTCTTAATAAGAATTGTAAAAGGGTTTTATTTACTTTTTAAGTAGTCGTCCTAGGAAACCAAGATTTGTGTATAATTACCATGCTTTATTTCTATGTTTATCATGTCATTATTTAAGAGAACTAAGCGTTCACACTTTTTAAAAGAACTATTTTTGCAACCATTTTATCTCCTATAATTGCTGTTGTGTGAGATTTTTTGCTTTATATTTCTTTAGATTTTGTTCTGTTTTGTTTGTTTTGCTTTTGTAATAATGAGGATACAACACAGGGCCTCTTACCTCTGAACTACATGTATGGTCCCTTGTTTTTATTTTTTCATTTTTATTTTTTGGCACCAGAGTTTGAACCCAGGGATGCTTAACCACTGAGTCACTTCACAGTCCCTTTTAATTTTTTTTTTTTTTTTTTTTTTTTTTTTAGAGACAGGGTCTCACTAAATCGTAGACTGGCTTTCAACTTGTGATCCTCCTGCCTCAGCCTCCCAAGCCATTGGGAATGCAGGCATTCGCAACCACACCTAGTTTTGTTGATTTTTTAAAATAGGTAGCTAAGAATTATTTCACCATGATGTAAGATATAATTTAACCCCCAATTTAAAAACTATTTTCATTTTGACAGCTCCTAAATGGAATCTTTTAAAATTTCTATTGGTTTATTTTTATTTAATAATAATTGTGTATATTTTGGAGTATAATGTGATGTTTTGATTGATGCAAGCACACATTAAAAAAGGTTTCCTGAAGCTAATTAATATACCCATCACCTAGCGAATTCATGTTTTGTGGTGAGATTGTTAGTAATATATTTTTAACAACTTTGAATATACAATGCATTATTATTAACTGGGGTCACTATGCAGTAAAATAAATCAAAGAAACTTATTTCTCCAATCTAATTAAAACTTTGTAACTTTTTTGTACTTTTTTTGTAACTTTGTAACACATACCCTTTCCCCCTACTCTGTATCTTTAATTCCTCCTCTAGGACTTGGGTAACCACCTTTCTATTTTGTTTCTATGAGACCCAAACTTCATATTTCCCAGAGGGACTCTGGAAAATCTCAAAGAATATGTTCTTCCTCCCCATAAAAAGAGATTCTGAGCCAATCACAGTGTCACACGTCTATAATCCCAGCAGATCCAGAGGCTGAGGGAGGAGAATGACAAGTTCAAAGCCAATCTCAGCACGTAAATGAGACATAAAATATAAAGAATGGGGACAGCAATACATCTCAGTGGTTAAGCACCCCTGGGTTTGATTCCTGGTACAAAAGAAAATACTGAGGCATATGAAATGTTGAATTACATGAAAATCATTGTCAAAAAGAGATATTTAATTTCCCCTAAGTTATATTGTGAGGGTATATCTATAAATGTTAACATTTAAAAACTGTATACAACTCATAGGAATTTGTAAACAACTTCATTGTTCATGATTTGTGCTCTTGTAATGGTATCAGTCATAATTCCAGTTATTTTCCAGTCGAGTTTTTAAAATTTAGTTTTTATTAGGGTAAAATTCATATAACATACACTTACCTATTGCAAAGATTACAATTTAGCAGTATGTAATGTTTTGACAAGGTTGTACAACACCTACTTTTCTCTTGTTCAAAAATTTCCATCACCCAAACAAAATGCCAATATCCATCTCTCTTTCCCCTCCCCTGGCAATTGCTAATGTGTTCTCTGTTTGTATGTATATTCCTATTCTTGATGTATAAAATAAAAAAGAAAAATTCAATATATCATAATTTATTTAGCCATTCATCCATTGATGGACATTTGGATTCCTATACCCTTTAGATGTTATAAATAACACAAATATCAATATTTTTACATGTTGTGCACATATGTTTTCATTTCTCTTTGTATATATCTAGAAGTAGAGTTGATATATTACCTGGTTATCTTAACATTTTGAGGGACTGCCTGATTATTTTCAACAATAGTTACAACATTTAACATTTCCAATGTGTTTCTATTTTTCATTTTAAAAAAATTAAATCTATCCTCATGGGTGTAAAGAGGTATCTGATTGCTGCTTTGATTTACATTCCTTAGTGACCAATAATGTTGAACATCTTTGCTTATGTTCATTGGTCATTTGCACATCATCTTCAGAGCTGGGTTTAAGATTTTTGTCCATTTTAAAATTATTTTTTGTTGCATTGTAACATAACTTTATGTATTCTGGGTCAGATATTATTTTTAAATATATGACACAGAGATAACCAAGTTTCCTGTTAATTGAGTTATTTTTTGCAATGAACCATCATCAAATCTTTAACCATGCTCTTTTACGTCTTTTTCCATGCATATATAGTTTTTGTTCTACTATGATGTTTCTCTGAATGTGTTTGCTATCAGATACACATTAGAGTGTTTCTGTAAAGGAAACAAAATGGACTTCATAAAAGGCTCTATTTCAGAGATCCATGAAAAGTACTGCTATGGATACTCTGGTGTACAGGCTTCTAGTGGTATTGTATAAATAACTTTGAAAGTATGCCACTGGATTGAGTAAAAATTTACAGAATTCTGGTAGAGAATCTGATGGGTTTTATAAAACTGCTAACCTAAGATCAAGTAAAATAAGTATGAATTACATGGAAGTTGCTGGATAGTTCAATGGTAGAGAAAATGCCTAGTATGCGCAAGACCTGGGGTTCAATATCCAACAGAAGAAAAATGTACATGGGATTGGGATTGAATGAATTCCAGATTAACAATTATGATATTTTGTGACTTTTTGTTTGAAACCTTGAAGATTATGTTTCATTGTCTGGGTTTATGGAACCCCTTTCCTGCTTCCCTTAAGTTATCTATAATACACAATAATTAGGGATATGTCAACAGAAATATAATTTTAGCTTTTTCCTTCTGAGTGATCTCATCTTTATTGCAATAAAATTAGTTGCTTAAATTCAAAGATTATGCCCTCAGTGTAAGGAGATATGATTGAAAACATTGTTTTCATTACCAAGACTGACTGAAATGTTATACTTGCTCATGATAGAATCACATATGAACATTTTTGCAAACTATGTTTGATTTTATGGAACCAATAATTGCAAGGCCCTCTTAGGAACCATTCTGTTTCCTGATTTACAAGTTTCCTAACCTTACAGTAATAAAGGCCTAGGAATCCTATGATGTTTGGAGGACTTAAAAAAAAGAGTTATTCACCTAAATCTACAGGTGGTATCTGGCAGGGAAAATCTGGAGTTGTATTCTTGCCTTGGTCCCAGACTTAAGAGGGTTTTAAAAATCTTATCTGAAATTGCTTATGAAGAGTTCCAACTTAGAAAAGATCTATGTGATTTATTTCCATTCTTGCCATCATTATGTAAATAATCAGGTCAAATGTGATGAAACTATACTTAATTTTTAAATAAGAATAAAATGGTGGAGCAACTGGAGGGACACTTCAATAATTTAATAGAAAGCTATAACACACCGTTGTGGGTTATTAAACTTGTGTCCTGTTGTCTCTGAGTTTCTTTTACCAACCTATAAATTTTACTGAGTACTGAAAACATCAGTATTTTTACCTATTACCAAATTCTCAGTTCTATAATTTTCTAATATTTTTCTCTAATAACAAGCTACATATCCCCAAGCTAATGTTTCCATTTTTTTCTATCCATCTCCTGACTTGAGGACAATTAGAACTAAATCTGATTTCCCAGATTCTTATCTAAAGAATTCCTTCAAACTGAAGTTCAATGACTTCATGGTGTGATTTAGAAAAATAACCATGATAGCGACACTAATGTCTACAGTATCAACAAACACACTTAAACTACAATACAGGAAATCTATCAGATATCCACTGTTGTCTTCCACCTGAGTGGCTAACATGGAGAAATCTTCTTGGCTTTCTTCCCAGTAGACTAAGAAACTGGATATATAGTCTTTTCCAGCTATTAATCTGGTTTATTTTATTTTTAATGAAATATCATCACATTTGAATGTTTAATGATTTGTGTTACATATCAACTATCCTCTACAACCATGTTCCAATGAATGGATACACTGGTTCTTAATGAATAAAAGGTGAACGAGGGAGAAATGAACTTACACTTTCAAAGGAAAGAGGAATGTCTCTTCTTTCTTTTAAAAGGAAGAGGGATTGATAGATTCTCTCCCTTATAGAACTATAAACAGACTCTTATGAGATATGTTTTCAAGTATGCCTCATTATTGGACCCTGTCTTTTGTCCACCTAGTCCAGTAGTAAAAATAATTTTGCTGAGTTAGTTTAGGAAGGCTCCTCTAGGATTAATATTTGATCGAAGTGGCCTGTCTTTGGCAAAAATATTAAGTTGGTTTAGTAAAAAAATCATGCCTATACTTGCAGTCCTTTTAATAATTTTCCAACTATTGACCTCCTCATTCTATTCTTGTGTTACATATTTGCAAACATTTATGCTTGTTAGTAGTTCAAACCATTTCCCTTTTATTACTATGACAGTCTTGACAGCTAAAAGAGTCTTAAATAAAATCATTTTCATTTTAATAAATTTCAGAATAATTTACTTTAACAATTGAAAAAATATATGATAAAAAAGGTATTTATTTAATTTATTCTGAAAGAGAATTTTAAAAATGTGTCTAAATGCATTCACATTTATTGTATTGAATAGAAACAGAGTGTGGCAATGAAAACAATAAGAAAAAAACATATAATTTTCAAATTAAACATTTTTCTAGAATACAAAAATCATCACCAATGCATTCAATGTTGACTTTCCAGAAAAATCAATGAAAATGAATAGTTAGGACTAAACCAAATTACTGAAGAACAGGAGTTAGTTGTTTGAGTTCCCACCCTGCCTGATGCCAGAATATTTTTCCATGGTATGAATCAAAACCTTGGCATATATGAAAATGTCTAACAAATTTAGGCAAAGGACCTTTATAAGTTGAGCTCTTCTAGGTTGCTTACTATGGATATCACTCAATTTGGGGGATTTTTCCATTTCTTTACTAAGTTAGGCACTTATTACACATAGTATTTTAAAGTACTGCTATATGATAAAACAAAAATTTTCCCCCAAATCCCTCATTTAATTTGCCAAGACACATCACATATTTTGACATGTCATTCATATGTGTGCAGACAAAACTGGGAAAGACTATCCTTATGAATTTGTTGCTATCCTTAGTAGTTAACATGGCACAAGAGCTTAGGTTGAGATTTCCTTTTTTTTCCTCAACTCTCAAATCATGCAAGGAATATGAAATCAAATCAACTTGATATATATCCAAATTGTATTTTCATATTTCAGTAGGAAGTATTGATTAAATGTGATAAGGAAACATACATTTAAACCTGACTCAGGGAGAAGTAAGATAAAAGATTAACCTGAAGCTACCAATGATGTAAGGAAGGATATAAAGAATTAATTAGGTTTTAGTGCTCAAAAGTATTTATATTAATAAGATGCCAAGAATTTAAAGTAATAAATTAAAGGATTTATACATTTTAAATCTGACATCTATATCAATATATAAATATGTATATATTAAATATATAGTTTCAAATTTATTAATTCAATATTTTATTTTTTCTTTTTAGTTATACATGACAATAGACTCTATTTTGGTATACTTATATAAGCATGGACTATATCTTATTCTAATTAGGATCCCAGTCTTGTGGATGTACAGGATAGTGAAATTCTCTGTGGTGTATTCAAATATGTACATAGGAAAATTATGTCAGATTCTTTCTATGGTCTTTTCTATTTTTATTTCCCCTCATTTCCCTTCATTCCAATTTGTCTAATCCACTGAAATTCTATTGTACCCCCTCCCCCATTGTTAATGGGTTCCCACCCATTTATCAGTGAGAACATTTGACCTTTGACTTTTTGGAATTGGCATATTTCACTTAGCATGATAGTTGCCAGATCCATTTATTTAGCAGCAAGTGTTATAAGGTCGTTCTTTATGGCTGAGCAATATTACATTGTGTATATATATCACAATTTATTCATGTATCTGTTGATGGGATTCTATGTTAGTTCCATGGCTTAGTTATTTTGAATTGGGCTGCTATAAACATTGATGTGCCTGTGTCACTGTAGTATGCTGATTTTAACTCCTTTGGTATATACTGAGGAGCGGTATAATTGGGTCAGATGTTGGTTCCATTCCTAGTTCTTGAGGTATCTTCATACCGCTTTCCAGAGTGGTTGCTCTAATTTTCAGTCCCACCAACAATATACTCTTTTCCCCACATTATCACCAACATGTATTATTAATTGTGTTCTTGATAATTGCCATTCTGGTTGGAGTAAGGTGAAATCACAATTTAGTTTTAATTTGCATTTCCCTAAGTGCTAGAGATGTTGAACATTTTTTCACATACTTGTTGACAGTTCATATTTCTTCTTTTGAAAACTGTCTGTTTAGTTCCTTTGCCCATTTATTGATTTTTTTTTTCTTTTCATGGTGTTAAGCATTTTGATTTCTTTGTATTTCCTGGAAATTAATGCCTTGTCTGAGGTGTGGGTTGCAAAGATTTTCTCCCATTCTGTAGGCTCTCTATTAATGCTCTTGTTTGTTTCCTTTGCTGTGAAGAAGCTGCCTTAGGAATCTTGCTAAAAAAAAGTTGTTTCTTAAGCGGAATTGTTGGGAAATTGGGCATGTATTTTCTTCTAGTAGGTGCAGAGTTTCTGGTCTAATTTCTAGGTCTTTGATTCACATTGAGTTGATTTTTGTGCAGGGTAAGAGATATGGGATAAATTTTATTCTACTACATATGGATTTCCAGTTTTCCCAGCACCATTTGTTGAAGAGGTTATTATTCTTCTAATGTATGTTTTTGGTGCCTTTGGCTAGTATGAGATAACCATATTTGTGCTGATTTGTCTCTGTGTCTTCTCTCTTATTCCATTAGTCTTCTTGCCTGTTTTGGTGCCAGTACCATGCTGCTTTGTTACTATAGCTCTGTAGTATAATTTAAATTCAGGTATTGTGATACCACCTGCTTTGATTTTCTCACTAAGGATTGTTTTGGGTATTCTGGGCCACTTATTTTTCCAAGTGAATTTCATAACTGCTTTTTCTTTTTCTATGAATAATGCCATTAGACTTGCAACAGGAATTACATAAAATCTGTATTGTGCTGTTTGTAGTATGGTCATTTTTTTTTTTTTTGCGGTGCTGGGGATGGAACCCAGGGTCTTGTGTTTGCAAGGCAAGCACTCTACCGACTGAGCTATCTCCCTAGCCCAGTATGGTCATTTTGACAATGTTAATTCTGCCTCTCTAAGAACATATGAGATATTTCCATCTTCTAAGTTCTTCAATTTCTTTCAGTAGAGTTCTGTATTATTCATTGTAGAGATCTTTAACCTTTTTTATTAGATTGATTCCCAAGAATTTTTCTGAGGCTACTGTGAATGTGATTGATAGTCTTCCTATTTTCTCTTTCAGCTGATTCATCATTGGTGTATAGAAACACATTGATTTAAAGGTATTAGTTTTATATAATGCTGCATTGCTGAATTCATTTATGAGTTCTAGAAGTTATTTGGTGGAGATTTTGGACCTCCTAATTATAAGATCATGTTGTAACCATATAGATCATTTGAACTCTCCGTTTCCTATTCATGTCCCCTCAATTTATTTATTTTGCCTAATTCCTCTGACTAGCATTTCAAGGACTATTTTTAATAGAGGTGGGGAAAGAGTGTATCCCTGCCTTCTTCCAGTTTTTAGAGGGAAGGCTTTCAGTTTTTCTCCATTTGGAATGATGTTGGCCTTGGGTTTCACATATACAGCTTTTATAGTATAGACATATATTCCTACTATCACTAGTTTTTCTAGTGTTTTAAATCATGAATGAATGCTGTAATTTGTCAATTCCTTTGTCTTTATCTATTGAGATAATCATGTGATCCTTGTCTTTAAGTATCTTTATGTAGTTAATTACATTTATTGGTTTTCATATGGTGAACCAGCCTTGCATGCCTGGGATGAAATCTATTTGATCATGGTGTGTTATCTTTTTAAATATGTTTTTGATGCAATTTGCCAGTATTTTATTAAGAATTGTTTTATCTATGCTCATCAAATATAGGTCTGAAGTTTTCTGTCCTTGATTTGTCTTTCTCTTATTTTGGTATCAGGGTTATACTAGCTTCATAGAATGATTTTGGAAGGGTTTCCATTTCATGGAATAATTTTAGGAGGATTGGTGTTAGTTTTTCTTTAAAGGTCTGGAAGAACTTGTCTGTAATCCAAAAAGTCCTGTGCTTTTCTTTGTTGTTAGCTTTTGATTACATCTTCATTTTCATTATTCAAACTTGATCTGCTTAAATTTTCTATATCCTTCTGGTCAAATACAGGTAGAACATTTGTCTCCAGAAATTTGTCAATGTCTTCATGATTTCATTGTTTATTGAAGTATAAATTTCAATATATTGTCTGATTATCCTCTGTTTCTCAGTAGTATCTGCATTCATATTTCCTTTTCATTCATGAATTTCCATTATTTGAGTTTTTCCCTCTTTGTTTTGTTAATCTTGGCTAAGGATTTATCAATTTTGTTCATTTTTTTTCAAAGAACCTACTTTTTCTTTCATTGATTTTCTAAATTTTTAAAATTTTAATTTCATTGATTTGGTCTCTGATTTTAATTATTTCCTGTGTTCCACTTGTTTTGGTTTTGATTTGTTCTTCTTTTTCTAGGGCCTTGAGATGTAATGTTAGATTATTTATTTGGTATCTTTCTACTTTTTAATGGATGAGCTCAATATTTTGAACTTACATCTTTGAACCACCTTCATAGCGTCCCAGGGTTTTTGATATTTTGTATGACTTTTCTTATTTACAGCTAAGTATTTTTAAAATTTTAACCCTCATTTGTCCTGCTATTTATTCATCATTCAATAGTGTATTTTGTCTCCAGGTGTGATAGAGCTTCTATTTTTTATTTCATCATTGATTTTTAATTTTATTCCATTAAGATCTGATAGAATATAAGGTATTATATCTAATTTTTATTTGCTATAAATAGTTACATAATTTTATTCCCAGTAATTCATACAAATTTATATACAATATCAATAGTGTATAAATCTTACATGCTCCAAGTGTAAGATTTAAATTTTTGGAAATTCATTCTTCCATTGGATGAAAATTATAATCTTATGTGTGAATATATATTTATTTAATATGGAATAGTTTGTGAATATCTGTACCTCTAATCAATACAGTTCTCTATATATCTGAATAATACATGTGTTCAATTGTACAACCAGCTAACTTGGGAATTTCTATGCTCATGCTCCCTCTCATCCAAATTATTTCTTTTCCTTATTGTAATTTACTTTTGTTCAGGAATAAGCACTTAGTATCTATTTTTACCTGTATGCAGATTGACCAATAAAAAAAGCAGGTAAGTGAGACACTGACTCCAATAATATCCATGTGTCAACAAAATCCATTGATTTTTTTTCACTGTTCTAATTGTACCATTTTGGCTTAAGTTTTATTCTACATATTTATCCCAGAGGTACATTTATAAGATTGAGACATACTTTGCTCTTCCAAAATTCTCCAAAACAGTGCAGCAGAACTTAATATCAACTTTCAATTTAAAATTATAAATTACAACTGTTTCAAAATATATAAATTTCCCTGATACTTTTCTAACCCATTAATGGATACTAAAGTTTAATTTTACACCTAGACCTCTTTTGAATATTCTCTAGAAATGCAAATAACTGAGTTTTGTTTGAAGTCAATAGCACTTCCTATCAATTCATCCTTGTCTTTTGGAATACAGTTATAAAATGTCCTCTGGTTATTTATTATGGTGGTGGCTACTCCATCTCAGGAAATATTTCAGAGACTGCTCTCTTTAGCATTCTGTAGTTGATGAAGGAATTTTACATCAATTACTTTAGAGCAGCATTTCTACTAATAAAAAATTTCTGAGGTATGCTAAATTTAAGGACAAAGGGCTAGTGGGTGGAAGGATAGGAGATGTTAATCAGTAATAAGCTACTGGCCAAAGGAACAAAAGAATGGTTTAAGTTCTTAAATACATGTAAAAATTTCAGCTCAAATCCTATTTTGACTACCTGAGTGCCACAACTTTCCTTTTGTATCTCCAACCCAACCAGAGTTAACTGTTTTTTTCCCTTTGTAGACTTCCCACTTATGTGACAGACTTCTCTGGGAAGCCATCCTTATCTAGCAGAATCAGATGGTTCCCTGTCTAGTTTCCCTGAGAAAATAGCTCCCCTAACTCTACCCTAACTTGTCCATCACAGAAGAAGCTCCTCCAGTCTTGCCACCTTTACCTGTGTGTCTATAAATAAAAGAGAGTTAGGTTACTCAGTGTTGTTACAGGCCAAAGCTGGTATGGATGGCCCCCTCTCATTTAAAAGGAGTATCGACACTTGTGTGTTTATTAATTAGATACGTTCATGGGTAATGGATGGATTTATAGCCAACACCATCTTCTGGCAGTTAACCCTTTTCTCATGCATGTGGGACATGGTTGAGAGACCCCCACAGACTTCCATGCCTCATGTAATCCTACCCCTCTTATCACTAGCAAGTTAGGTACAATGTAAATAATTTGTGCCTTCCTTTCCCAATTTTTCATTATAAAGTACTATCATTTCTTCAATCTGGTAGAAATTTTCCAAATGCTATCTATCCCTGCTGCTGGTAGCTTTGGGAACTTTTCTCAGGACGTGCACCTTTCTCTTTCTCACTAGCATCGGTAATGGCTCGGCACACCTTTTATATCAGATATCCATCTGAAGAGTTTTGGTTTGACACTATTGTTTCTCCAAAGAATATAGGAAGAAAAAGAATTTAAAAACCCCAAAGTTTTATCCCAACATTTAGCAAACATAATATCTCCATTTGGCCTTTACACCTCCTTGGATATATTGACTTTCCATTTTATTTTTGCTCTTTACCTTGGAATACATGTTATTTTGGCAAATTTGAATTTAAGGTTTAATTGGTTTACTAGATATTAGCTAACTTTTGGTTGTCTTAGTAACATTTACCTATCTGCACCTTTATTTGCTTTGATTTCATTAGTGCACTGTAGTCATACATAACAGTGGGGTTCATTTTGAAATAATCATGTATTCGTGGAATTTAAACCACATTTCAGTCCCTGGTTATCTTACTTCCCTATCCTTCTCCCTTCCCTATCCACCTTCCTTTAATCTACAGGTCATAATTCCTATCTATTTATTCATTTTTAGTTGGTACTTTGTAGAGAGGCATAAAGGTGGAATTCACTACAGTATACTTATACATGCTCATAGTATAATTTTGTCAAATCCATTCTGCATTTCCTTAAATTTTGGTCCTTTCTCCATACCCTTCAATCTCCTTCTATTACACTGATCTTCCTTATATCTTTATGATATCTGATTCCCCTTTTTTCCTTAATTTACTTTAGCTTTCTCATATGAGAGAAAATATTCCACCTTCATTTTCAGAGTCTGACATATTTCTCTTAGTATAATGTTTTCCATGTCCATTCATTTACCAGCAAATGGCATAAATTAATTCTTCTTTAAGTCTGAATAAAATTCCATTGTGTATGTATAGTACATTTTCTTAATTCATTCACCTATTGATGGGAACTTGGATGGGTTCCATAATCCAGCTACTGTGAATTATGATACATGACCTTATCAATAACATATGCTTATTTTTGCTCTTTTGGACAAATACTGAGGAGTGGGATAGCTGGGTCATATTTTGGTTACGTTCCTAGTTTTTGAGGAATCTCCATACTGCTTTCCAGAGTGGTTATCTTCATTTTCAGTGCCACAAACAGTGTATGGATATACATTTTACCCCATAACCTCACAAGCAGTTATTATTTGTATTCTTGATAATTGCCATTCTGACTAGAGTAAGAAGAAATCTCACAGTATTATTGATTTGCATTTACCTGATTGCTAGCAATATTGAATTTTTAAAAATGTATTTGTAGGCCATTTCTGTTTCTTCTTCTGAGAAATGTCTGCTTATTCCTTTGAACTTTGATTGGGTTATTTATTTATTTTTAATTTGGTGTTAAGCTTTTTGAATTCTTTATGTATTCTGCTTATTAACCCCTGTCCAAGGAGTAGCTGGAAGAGATTTTCTCCCCAAATTAAACATGAAAAATGAGATATCAACACAGACAATTCTGAATTCCAGGGTATCATTAGAAAATATTTTAAAATTTTATACCTCAATAAACTAGAAAATCAAGAAAACATTGAGAGATTCCTAGGCAGGTATGAGCTGCCCAAATTGAACCAGGAAGGTATAGGAAACCTAAACAGACAATTATCTAGAAATTAAATTGAAACAGAAATTAAAAGCCTTCACAAAGAAAATCCCAGGATAACATGGATTCTCACCTGAGTTCTACCAGACCTAAAAAGAACTAATACCAGTCTTCCTCAAATTATATCATGAAATTGAGAGGGAGGGAACATTCCCAAATACATGCTATGAAGCCAATATAGCCCTGATCCAAAACCAATTCACACCTTCATCAGCTCATTTAGATTGCTAAGAGAAGCCATATAAACAAATATTTCATTTGTCTTATATGTACTTTAGTTAGAAAAGAAGTTTAGAGAGGCAAGTTGGTTGTGAGCTAACTCAAAACCTTATGAAGAATCTGTGATGGTAATTGAAATGGTGAGAATTCTTACTACTTCAGCTTTATTTAAATTCAAATATAATTTCTAGCAATGTATTCCAGTTTCAAATGAATTTTACTTTTGAATTATCAACTTTTTTGTTTGTGTTAAATGTAAATATTCTCTTACTGATGTGAAAATTGAGAACTGCCTAGATTCCTTGTTTTGTCTAGATTATATCATGAATTTTTTTGTAAAATTTTATTTTTGAATGTTCTTTTCAAAAATTATTTTGTTGATTTTGTTGAACTCTAGGTTAAAAGAAATAAAATTCACATATTTAATATGCATAATTTCATAATTTTTTACAAATATATATAGTTGAAGAATCACCACAATAAGAGAGTGACCTTCAAAAGTTTTCTTATATCCCCTCATATTTCCTCCATCTGGTCTCACTCCCATACATACCTCATGTAATAACTGATGTGTTTTATGTCATTAGAGATTAGTTTGAATTTTCTAGAGTTTTGTATAAATGGAATCTTAGAGTATATACTTTTTATTTTCTTTCATTCAGATTAGTTATTTTTATTAATCCATGTTTCATTCATTGAAAGTTCATTCTTCTTTATTTCTGAGTAGCATTCTAATCAAGGAATATGCAGATTTTGTTTATCCATTCCTCTGTTTAGAGACTTTAAATTATTTCCAGTTTTCACCTGCTAGAGACAAAATTGCTATTCACACACATGTCTTTGTATGCATAGATAGTCATTTTTCCAATGGGTAAATATCTGTACATAGAATGGCTGATTCAGATAGTGGTTATATATTTAATGGTTTTAGGGAATTGTAAAACTGTTCTCTCAAATGGCTCTACCACTTCAAATTCCCCGTAGCTGTGATTTGGTGTTCAGTTTTTGAATATCCATGACAGTACTTGGTACAATCAGTATTTTTCGATTTTAGCTATTGTAATAGGTTTATAATAGTATTTCATTATGGTTTGATTTGCACTTTTATTGTGCTTAATGATGTTGAACAACTTTTCACATGATTACTTGCTATTCACAAAACATTCTTGATGAAGTATCTACTGAAATATTGTGCTGATCTTTTATTAGGTTTTTATTTGTGTTTGTTTTCATATTGTTGAGTTTTACATTTCTTTATTCTTGATATTGTTCATTTATACTTTATACAATTTGCAAAGATATCCCAGTTAATGTCTTCTCATAATTCTTTTAAGTGTCATTTGAAGAGCAGCACTTTTTTATGATTTTTATTGGTATTTTGTAAATTATACATTATAATGGGATTCATTGTGATTTATTTGTATATATACATAATATAATTAGATCAATTACAATGCAATCTTAAATTTTGATGAGGTAAAACACATCAGTTTATTCTCTTATAGGTTGTACTCCTTGTGTGTTATCTAAAATCTTTGCCCAACTCATGATCAATAAGATTTTCTCCTATTTTCATATAGATTTTTTTTTTGCATGTGTGATTGTGTGTATGTATGTTGTGTATATATGTGTGAGGAGACTTAGCCTTTGTTTAATAGAAAAAAAGGTAAATAACACAGAAAGCTAGACTCACATGTCTTCCAGCCTTATCTAACTGTAGATATGGAAAACCTTTGACTTGAGGCATTTGTGTCCAATGCTGAGTTGGTGAAAACTAAGACTGAAAGAGAAATATAAGTCACATCTCCAGTGTAGGTACTGGACAGTAGTCTTTTTTTTTTTTTTTTATTCTTTATTTTATTTTTAATTTTTAAGATGTTTACTTTTTATTTTTTTATTTATTTTTTTTACAATGGAATATTATTCAGCCCTTATTTTATTTTATTTTATTTTATTTTTTATTGTGAACAAATGGGATACATGTTCTTTCTGTTTGTACATAGAGTAAAGGCATACCATTTATGTAATCATACGTTTACATAGGGTGATGTTGGTTGATTCATTCTGTTATTTTTTCCCCTTCCCCCCACCCCTCCCATCCCTCTTTTCCCTCTATACAGTCCTTCCTTCCCCCATTCTTGCCCCCCTCCCTAACCCTCACTCTAACCCTAAAACTAACCCCTCCCACGCCCCATTATGTATCATCATCCACTTATCAGCGAGATCATTCTTCCTTTGGTTTTTTGAGATTGACTTATCTCACTTAGCATGATATTCTCCAATTTCGTCCATTTGCTTGCAAATGCCATAATTTTATCATTCTTTATGGCTGAGTAATATTCCATTGTATATATATGCCACAGTTTCTTTATCCATTCATCAACTGAAGGGCATCTAGGTTGGTTCCACAATCTGGCTATGGTGAATTGAGCAGCAATGAACATTGATGTGGCTGTATCTCTGTAGTATGCTGATTTTAAGTCCTTTGGGTATAGGCCAAGGAGTGGGATAGCTGGGTCAAATGGTAGTTCCATTCCAAGTTTTTTAAGGAATCTCCATACTGCCTTCCAGAGTGGTTGCACTAATTTGCAACCCCACCAGCAATGTATGAGTGTACCTTTTTCCCCACATCCTCGCCAACACCTGTTGTTGCTTGTGTTCTTGATAATCGCCATTCTGATTGGGGTGAGATGGAATCTTAGGGTGGTTTTGATTTGCATTTCTTTTATTACTAGAGATGTTGAACATTTTTCCATATGTTTGTTGATTGTTTGTAGGTCTTCTTCTGTGAAGTGTCTGTTCATTTCCTTAGACCATTTGTCGATTGGATTATTTGTAGTCTTGGTGTTGAGTTTTTTGAGTTCTTTATAGATTCTGGAGATTAGTGCTCTATCTGAAGTATGATTGGCAAAGATTTTCTCCCACTCTGTAGGCTCTTTCTTCACATTGCTGATAGTTTCCTTTGCTGAGAGAAAGCTTTTTAGTTTGAATCTATCCCAGTTGTTGATTCTTGCTTTTATTTCTTGTGCTATGGGAGTCCTGTTGAGGAAGTCTGGTCCTAAGCCGACATGTTGAAGCTCTGGACCTACTTTTTCTTCTATAAGATGCAGGGTCTCTAGTCTGATTCTGAGGTCATTAATCCATTTTGAGTTTAGTTTTGTGTACGGTGAGAGATATGGGTTTATTTTCATTTTGTTGCATATGGATTTCCAATTTTCCCAGCACCATTTATTGAAGAGGCTATCTTTTCTCCATTGCATATTTTTGGCCCCTTTGTCTAGTATGAGGAAATTGTATTTGTTTGGGTTTGTGTCCGTGTCCTCTATTCTGTACCATTGATCTACCTGTCTATTTTGGTACCAATACCATGCCGTTTTTGTTACTATTGCTTTGTAGTACAGTTGAAGTTCAGGTATTGCAATACCCCCTGCTTCATTTTTCCTGCGAAGGATTGCTTTAGCAATTCTGGGTTTCTTATTCTTCCAGATGAATTTCATGATTGCTTGTTCTACTTCTGTAAGGTACATCGTTGGGATTTTAATTGGAATTGCATTGAATCTGTATAGCACTTTTGGTAGTATGGCCATTTTGACAATATTAATTCTGCCTATCCAGGAACATGGGAGATCTTTCCATCTTCTAAGGTGTTCCTTAATTTCTTTCTTTAGTGTTCTGTAGTTCTCATTGTAGAGGTCTTTCACCTCTTTTGTGAGATTGATTCCCAAGTATTTTATTTTTTTCGAGGCTATTGTGAATGGAGTACCTTTCCTTAACTTCTCTTTCTGAAGATTCATCACTTATGTATAAAAATGCATTGGATTTATGAGCATTGATCTTGTATCCTGCTACTTTACTGAATTCACTTATGAGTTCTAAGAGTTGTCTGGTGGAATTTCCTGGTTCCTCTAAGTATATAATCATATCATCAGCAAATAGGGATAGTTTGAGTTCTTCTTTTCCAATTCGTATCCCTTTAATTTCTTTGGTCTGTCTAATTGCTCTGGCTAGAGTTTCAAGGACGATATTGAATAGGAGTGGTGAGAGAGAGCATCCCTGCATTGTTCCAGATTTTAGGGGGAATGCTTTCAGTTTTTCACCATTAAGAATAATATTAGCCATGGGCTTAGCATAGATGGCCTTTACAATGTTAAGGAACGTTCCCACTATCCCTATTTTTTCTAGTGTTTTGAGCATGAAGGAGTGCTGTATTTTATCAAATGCTTTTTCTGCATCTATTGAAATAATCATGTGATTCTTGACTTTAAGTCTGTTGATATGGTGAATTACATTTACTGATTTCCTGATGTTGAACCAACCTTGCATCCCTGGGATGAAACCCACTTGATCATGATGCACTATCTTTTTAATATATTTTTGTATGCGATTTGCTAAAATTTTGTTGAGAATTTTTGCGTCGATGTTCATTAAGGATATTGGTCTGAAATTTTCTTTCCTCGATGTGTCTCTGTCTGGTTTAGGTATCAGGGTGATATTGGCTTCGTAGAATGAGTTTGGGAGGGTTCTCTCCTCTTCTATTTCATGGAATACTTTGAAAAGTATTGGAATGAGCTCTTCTTTAAAGGTTTTGTAGAACTCGGCTGAGAAACCATCAGGTCCTGGACTTTTTTTGTTGGTAGGCTTTTGATGACTTCTTCTATTTCATTACTTGAAATTGGTCTATTTAAATTGTGTATGTCCTCCTTGTTCAGTTTAGGCAATTCATAGGTCTCTAGAAACTTGTTGATATCTTCGAAATTTTCTATTTTGTTGGAATATAGATTTTCAAAATAGCTTCTAATTATGTTTTGTATTTCAATCGTGTCTGTTGTGATATTTCCTTGTTCATTCCGAATTTTGGTGATTTGGGTTTCTCTCGTCTTCTCTTTGTTAGTGTGGCTAAAGGTTTATCAATTTTGTTTATTTTTTCGAAGAACCAACTATTTATTTTGTCAATTTTTTGTATTGTTTCTTTCGTTTCAATTTCGTTGATTTCAGCTCTGAGTTTAACTATTTCCTGTCTTCTACTACTTTTGGTGTTAGTCTGTTCTTCTTTTTCTAGGGCTTTGAGCTGTAGTGTTAGGTCATTTATTTTTTGAGTTTTACTTCTTTTATTAAATGCGCTCCATGAAATAAATCTTCCTCTAAGTACCGCTTTCATAGTGTCCCAGAGATTTTGATACGATGTTTCTTTGTTCTCGTTTACCTCTAAGAATTTTTTAATTTCCTTCCTAATATCTTCTGTTATCCATTCCTCATATAATAGCATATTGTTTAATCTCCAGGTGTTGGAGTAATTTCTGTTTTTTGCTCTTTCATTTATTTCTAGTTTCAATCCATTATGGTCTGATAAAATACAAGGAAGTGTCTCTATCTTCTTGTATTTGCTAACATTAGCTTGGTGGCATAATATATGGTCTATTTTAGAGAAGGATCCATGTGCTGCTGAGAAGAAAGTGTATTCACTCTTCGTTGGATGGTATATTCTATAAATGTCTGTTAAGTCTAAATTATTGATTGTGTTATTGAGATCTATGGTTTCTTTGTTCAATTTTTGTTTGGAAGATCTGTCCAGTGGTGAGAGAGGCGTGTTAAAATCACCTAGTATTATTGTATTGTGGTCTATTTGATTTCTGAAATTGAGAAGGATTTGTTTGACATACATGGGTGAGCCACTGTTTGGGGCATAGATATTTATGATTGTTATGTCTTGCTGATTTATGGTTCCCTTAAGCATTATGAAATATCCTTATTTATCCCTTCTGATTAACTTTGGCTTCAAGTCCACTTTATCTGAGATGAGGATGGTTACCCCAGCTTTTTTGCTGGGTCCATGTGCATGGTAAGTTTTTTCCCATCCTTTCACCTTTAGTCTATGGGTATCTCTTTCTAAGAGATGAGTCTCTTGCAGGCAACATATTGTTGGATCTTTCTTTTTTATCCAATCTGCCAGTCTATGTCTTTTGATTGATGAATTCAGGCCGTTAATATTCAGGGTTATTATTGAGATATGATTTGTATTCCCGGTCGTTTGACTCATTTTATTCATTTATTTGCTTATTTTTGACACAACTTGGTTCGTCTTTATTTGAGAGTTCCTTTAGGATATCTCCTCCCTTTGCTGATTTGCTTCTTTGTTTTTCATATCTTCTTCATGGAATATTTTGCTGAGAATGTTCTGTAATGCTGGCTTTCTTTTTGTATATTCTTTTAGCTTTTGTTTATCATGGAAGGATTTTATTTCGTCGTCAAATCTGAAGGTAAGTTTTGCTGGGTATAAGATTCTTGGTTGGCATCCATTTTCTTTTAGGGCTTGAAAAATGTTATTCCAGGCCCTTCTAGCTTTTAGGGTCTGGATTGAAAAATCTGCTGATATCCGTATTGGCTTCCCCCTGAATGTAATTTGGTTCTTTTCTCTCACAGCCTTTAAGATTCTGTCTTTATTTTGTATGTTAGGTATTTTCATTATAATGTGCCTTGGTGTGGGTCTGTTGTAATTTTGTGTATTTGGAGTCCTGTAAGCCTCTTGAACTTGATTTTCCATTTCGTTCTTCAGATTTGGGAAATTTTCTGAAATTATCTCATTGAATAGGTTGTTCATTCCTTTGGTTTGTTTCTCTAGGCCTTCCTCAATCCCAATAATTCTCAAATTTGGCCTTTTCATGATATCCCATAGTTCTTGGAGATTCTGTTCATGATTTCTTACCATCTTCTCTGTTTGTTCGACTTTGTTTTCGAGGTTAAATATTTTGTCTTCAATATCTGAGGTTCTGTCTTCCAGGTGTTCTATCCTATTGGTTGTGTTTTCTATGGAGTTCTTAATTTGGTTTATTGTTTCCTTCATTTCAAGGATTTCTGTTTGGTTTTTTTTTTCAATATCTCTAACTCTTAATTAAAATGGTCTTTTGCTTCCTGTATTTGCTCTTTTAACTGTCTATTGGTGCGTTCATTCAATGCCTGCATTTGCTCTTTCATTTCATCGTTTGCTTCCCTTATCATGTTGATTATGTACATTCTGAACTCCCTTTCTGACATTTCTTCTGCCATGCTGTCATTGGATTTTATTGATATAACATCCAGATTTGTTTGAGGCATTTTCTTCCCTTGTTTTCTCATATTGTTCAGGTATCAGTGGACTGCAGAGATGTTGCAGATTTCCTCTATTGACTTATAATGTCCCTGAAGATTGCTAGTGTATCCCCTCTTATCCTTCAGTAGCCTGAAGTCTTAGAGGAAGTTGATACTTCGGTGTTCCCCTAGGTAGCTGCCTCTCTAGGGGTGGTGGTCTTCAGGTGGGGTATATTCCCTGCTAGAGGGCAGAGGTGCCTCTGCTTGTTGACCAATGGTCATCCAAAGGGGAACTAGACTGCGGGCTGAGGCAATGCCTGTTTGGGCCTGTGTCTCTGGTTTACCGTCTTTGTGGGAAAACCTCACTCGGTGGGGAAGACCCACCCGGTGGGGAGGTCTCGCTAGTCCGTTCCCCTCCTAGAGGTTCCCCTCAGTCCACAACTACCGCCTGGGCAGGGCAGCCTTCCCAAGCAACGTTTCCAGGGGCCTGAATCTACCTCCTGGGCTTGGGAGCCCTGCCCTTTGCAGACGAGTCTCCTTAGGTGGCCCCTCCTCAGAGAAGCTGCCCGAAGTCCTGGAACCTTCGCTCCACCCCTCAGCTGGTCTCTGTGTAGCTCTCCTGGGCCTGGGAGCCTCACCCTTCGTAGACGAGTCTCCTTAGGTTGTCCCTTCTTAGAGAAGCTGCCCGAAGTCCTGGAACCTTCACTTTGCCCCTCAGCTTGTCTCTGTGTAGTTCATTCAAGAAAAGGTGCCTAGGTCCCTGGACCGGACCTTGCTATGCACCTAATCGCCTGGCTATGCGACCCGCCCTCTGACCAGTCACTTGGAGCCTCGTACATATGTTCCAAGCCCCAGTGACCCGTCGCTCGTCTCTTCCTCCAGGCAGTCACCCGGTGCTCTGTGTGGGCGCTTGGAGACCAAGCCACTCACTGCGTACCTCCAGCTCCTCTGGGTCGTCCCCTCCCCGTTGCTCAGGCGGTTGCTGGATCCAAACAACTCGCCGCCCCACTCTTTCTCTGGCAGCTGCTGGAGCCCTAGCAGAGCGCTTCAAAACCAAGCGGTGTGTCGCACAACCTCCTTTGCAAAGTTCCCCGCTTTCTGAGTTCACTGCTCCAGCAGGGGAGGTGTGTCTTGCCGCCTGGGCAGGGCAGCCTTCTCAGGCAACGTTCCCAGGGGCCCGGACCTCCCTCCTGGGCTTGGGAGCCTCACCCTTCCCAGACGAGTCTCCTTAGGTTAGAGAATCTGCCCACGGTCCTGGAAACTTCAATCCGCCATTTTTCGCTCCGCTTCGCTGTCCGTGTTTACCGCTCCGGCTGGGGAGGGGCGTCCCGCCGAGTCACTCTACTTCACAAAGTTCTCTGCGTTCTGGGGCTACTGCCCCATCCGGGACGCCTCCCCTATGGGAGAAACTCACCCGGCGGCTTTGAGTGGGTCCCAAGTCACTATCTCCTCTTTTGAATCTTGAGTCCTGGAGCAACATGAAATGCAGTCGCCCTCTAGTCCGCCATCTTGAACCTTCTCAGATTTTTTTATAGTTGTATGATTTACATTTAGGTATGTGATCCACTTTAAAAAATTTCTGTATGCTGTGAAGATGGGTCAAAATTCATAATGTTTATATAAGTTATTGAAATTTTTATCTCCATTTATTTACAAAATTATGTTTTCTCTGCTGAATTGTCTTTAAATATTTGTAAAAATCAATTTTCTCATTGTGTATAAGTTTATTTCTGTAATTTCATATTAGATGTACTATCAGCTTGTCAATTTTTACAAAATGCAAGCATTTTGATTTGTATTGCATTAAATTTATGAATTTATAAAGAAATCACATCTTAATACTGAATAAAAAGTATGTTTCTTAATTTATGTAAATTTCATTAAATTTCTTTAGGACTATTTTATAGATATAAATGTGTATGTATCACATGTATAATGTCAGATTTGCCCTGAATTATTTTATATTTTTGGTTCTATTAAAGTGTTTTTATTTAAATTTCAGTTTCCCATTTTAATGCTAGTATACCAAAATACAAAACTGAATGTTTTGTATTGATCTTATGTTGTGAAAATTTGCTGAACTCACATGTTCATTTCAGGAGCTTTCAGATAAGCAATTAGATTTTCTAAATCAGGATCCTCTTATCTGGAAAAAAACAGTTTAATTTCTCTTTCCAAACATAGGTATCTTTATTTTCTTTTATTTTTATGTTTCACTTCCCGTTACTTCCAATTTAATGATGAACAGAAATAGAAAAAACAACTCTACGTTGTACCTGATCATAGGATTAAAGCATTCAGTTTTTCATAATTAAGTATGCTGTTTGCTGTTAGATATATATTTTTCTTAGATATATTTATCATGTTGTGGAAATTCCCTCAAGTTAAAGTTTTGTACTTTCATGGTTTGATTGGAATCTTCATAAAATAATGAATGATGGATTTTGCCACAATTTCTGTAGTAAATATTTAGATGGTCATGAGATTTTCCACTTTATATTACTATTATGGAGAATTACTGTGGTTAATTCTATATGATAATAAAACTCAAGATGCCTAGAATAAATCTTATTTGATCATGACTTATCCTTTTAATATGTCATTGTATTTAATTTGCTAAGATTCTTTTTATAATTTAATATCTGTGTTCATGTAGGATATTGATCTCTAATTTTGTTGTATTTCCACCCTTTATTAAATGTTTTTGCCTAATTTTGATATCAGAGTAATGTTTTTCTCATAGAGTGACTGCATAACTGTTCCATCTGATTCAAATTTTTGGTGAAGTTAAAGTATGATTGATATTAAATATTTATATAATTTATCCATGAACACTGTGTGTCAGTGTTTTCTTTAAGAGATGTTTCACAATAATTTGAATTTATTTAATAGCTATAAGTTTATTCATATTATGTACTTTACTTGAGTAAGTTTTGTTTGTTTTGTCTTTTAAGGATTATTTTTATTAATTGGCAAGTTATTCATAATATTCCCTAATATCATTTTAAGTTATCATGATATGTAATCTAACCATGTCTATGTGTACAGATCAGGGGCATTAGGTATTTGTACATTGTTGTGCAATCATTACCACCATTCTTTTCCAGAATTTTTCATCTTCTTAAACTGAAACTAAGCACCACTTAACAGTAATTCCCATTTATCCCTTTTTTCATGTCTTGTGGTTTCATATTTGACTACTCTGTGAATCACATTTGAATCATTTCCACTTTTTGACTGTTAGAAATAGTGCTGCTGTGAACATTTCTGTACAAATATCTGTTTGGGTCCCTGTTTTCAATTATTTGTGATACATATACATTCAGAAGTGTTATTGTAGGGTCATATGTCAATCTATGTTTAATTTTTAGACATAAAAATTTTACTCCACTGTTGTCCACAGTGGATACATTATTTTCCATTTTCACTATCCAAGTACCAGAGTTCCAATTTCTGCTGCTGAACAAAAATTATTGTCTGATTTTTGATAGCACCCATCCAAATATTTATTTCATTGTGGCTTTGCATTGCCATAAAGTTTAATGATGTTGAATAAATTTTTCTTTTTCTTTTCAGACATTTTTCTTTTTGTAAATTTGTATTTTGCTGTTGTTTTGTGGTGGTGGTGGTGGTGGTGGTGGTGTGTGTGTGCATGGGTGTGTGCATGCCTGTGTGTATATCTGTCTGTGTGTTGCTTGAGATCAAACCCAGAGCTTTGCACATGTTAAGCATTTACTCTTAAGCTAAGCTATCTCGCCAGCTTCATTTATGCCTCCTCTTTGATCTAATTTGGCCCGTGCATTTCTAAATTGGTGCTCATTACTATTAAATCTTCACATATTCTATATATTTATTGCTTGTCATGTATATTGTCTGTGTATATTTTCTACCATTTTGTGGGTTTCTTTTGCACTTTATTGATACTGTCTTTAATGAATTTTTTTAATTCTGATTAAATCAATTATTTATTTGTTGCCTTTGTTTTTGGTGTTGTAACACAGAAATTATTGTTGATTCCAGCATTATGAAGATTCTCTCCATGTTTTCTTATAGGAGATTTATTCTTTTATTTCTTGCATTTGGGTTATTGATCAAATTTGAGTTATTGTCTATAGTACAATAATTAGGTTAGTATCTAAACTCATTCATTTGCATGCATGTATCCAGTGTTTATGATGCCATTTTTTGACAAGATTGTCTTTTGCCCATTGAATGATCACCCACGACATTTTGACATCCTTGTCAAAGATAAATTGACAACATATGTGAGAGTTTATTTCTGGACCCTACTGTATTCCATTTTTCAGTATGTCAATGTTTATGGCAGCACCACCATGTTTTGATTTACTGTGGCTTTGTAGAAATTTTTAAAATCAGGAAGTGTTGGACTTCAGATTTAGTTTTTATTTTTCAAGATAATTTTGCAACTGGGGACCTTTGAAACTTTGTATTAATTTTTAAGTGGATTTTGTGCTTATGAAAATATTAGCATTTTGATAGGAATGGCATTTGATCACTTTATATAGCATTTGTATACTAATGTCATTCTCTAATACATGAACTCTGCATAGAATTTAATTTTTCTATGTCTTCTCTAAATTTTCAAGCAACATTGTATAATTTTCATTTAGTCTTTCACCCCATGGATTTTTAATTTTTATTTTGTTCTTTTTATTTTACTGAAAATGAATTGTTCTATTGACTTCTTTTTAGATTGTTTATTGCTTATGAATAGAAATGTTACTGATGTTTGTGTATTGATTCATCATAAGCAATTTTTCTGACTTTGTTATCAGTTCCAATAGGTTGTGATGTGTGAGTATGTGTGTAATTTTAAAAATTTCTACCAAAAAGATCATACCATATATGGGAAGAGATTTATCAATGAGTATGATGGTAGCTCATTATTTTTCATATATGACCTCTATAATTTTAAGGTGTTTTCTTTGAGTTCATAGTGTGTTGAGGGCTTTTACCAGAGAATGAGTTTTGTCAAATGTTTTTTCTACATTAATTCAGATAGTAATGCGTTTTCGGCCTTCAATCTGTTCTTGTGTTCATCTTTTATTGATTTGCATGGTGAAACCATACTTGAGCTTCAGGAATAAATCAAGTAGTCAATCTGCATAATACTTTCAATATGCTGCTGAAATCTGTTTTCTTATATTTTGTTGAGGGAGGTATACATCAATATTTGTAAAGAATTTGGGTCTCTAGTTTTTTATTTTCCTTGTATTGTCTTTACCTGACTACTATCACAGCAATGCTGGCCTCCTAGAATGTTAGGAAGTCCTCCCTTGTCTTGAAATTGTTGGAAGAGTTTGAGAAGGATTGGTATTAATCTTGAAATGTGAAGATAGAATTCAGAATTGAAGTCATCTATTACAGAAACTTCCTTTTGGGGGGGCATTTTGATTTCTCTTATTCAATATCTTATTGATATTCTATATTTATTTTGAATATTTTAATTTGTATGTTTCTAGGAATTTGTTGATTTCATTTACAGTGCTGAGTATATTGGTATACAATTGTACATAGCATTAACTTAGAATCATTTTTTATTCCTCATAAAATCAGTTGTAAGTCTCCACTTTCATTTATTATTCTGGCAGTTTTATTTTTTTTTCTATATTTCTTAGTTTCCTGAGTTCTCCAGTTTCATTGATCCTTTTGAGAAACAAAATGTTGTTTAATTGATTATAACTATAATGTTCTGTTTACCTATCTTTATTCTAACTTTTATTACTCCCTTCCTTCTACTATTTTTGAATTTAATTTATTTTTTGTTCTTTAACATGTAAATTTGGATTATGTATTTGATATCTTTATTCTTTGTTCATCTAAGTGTTCATAGCTATAAATTTCTTTCTTAACATTCTTTTTCTTCATCCCATAGTTTTGGTGTGTTTTCAGTTTCATTGCTTCGAGCTAATTTTAATTTTCCTTGAGATTCCCTCTTCGACACATTGGTTGTTTTAAAAGTATATCCTTTGATATCCAAATATTTTTCCCATTTTCCTTTTTCTATTGATTTCTAATTTTATTATACTGCCATATGAAAAGACACTTTGTATGAGATAATCCTTTTAAATTTGAGGCTTTTTGTGTGGCCTCTGTACACTTTTAAAAATATTTTCTGTGACAGGATAATGTTCTGTTATTGTCTTTTAGGTCAAATAGATTTATAATTCTGCTAAAATCCTGCATTTTCTTACTGTATTTCTGCCAGGTTGTTCTCTTCTTCATTGAAAGTGAGTGAGTGAATTTCCTACTATTAATGTAGATCTGTCTATTTTGCCTTTAATTTCTGTCACTATGATTTACATATTTATAGATCTCTGATCTTCAGGAGCTCTATGGTTATAATTGTTTTCACTTCTTGGTGAATTGACACATTTCTCAATATAAAATACCCCTATATGTGCCCACATTTTGAATAAAAATTCTTATTTCCTCTTACTATAACAACCCCACTCCATTTTGGTGACTATTTGTTTAGAGTATCTCTTTTTATGCTTTCATTTTAACTTATGTGTATACAATCATGCAATGCTTAACAGAGGGTATACACACTGAGAAATGTGCCTTTAGGTAACTTTGTCATACTATGGTCCTTAGGTCTATGGGCAAAAATCATAAAATATAATTATATACATATAGACAACATAGGTCAATCACTGAATTTAGTCTCTTGAGGCAATCAAAACACTAGGTAAATATGAGAAGAATGAAACTACTGCCACTATAACACAGCATACTGTTTTATAGTAAAAACTTTTATGAGCAGAAATAAACTCTAAAATAACAGTAAAACATACTATAACAACTACCTGAATGGGCAATATTTTCATTTTTTTATCATTATCAATTTTAAGTACATGATTATATTTCTATACTTAATGGAACTGGCTGCACATTAGATTTATTTAAACAGCATTAGCACCAACATAAGAGTAAAATTCAACAATGGCTACAACATTCTCACTCATGTCCTGCATGGGCGAGGGAATGGTTACACATTGGAGGGATGGGCTGGCTGCAAAATAAAAGCTATAAAATTTATATAACAGAAAACAAGACAAAAAGGCAAGAATATTTTTAAAGTGGGGGCATGACCGGTTAAGCTGTCCTGAAGGGTCTGTCTCTAACAAGGAAGCGGCCTATACTTGGTTTATTTTTAAATGAAGCAGTATAGATCAAAGGGCATCTGAAGGTATAAGGTATAGGTGTGGGAGTTGCCTTGTTTTGGTGCTTGTTTCCTGGTGTGGCAGGGGTCTTGCAGTAAACAGATTGATTGACCTTTTCCAAGCTACACCCATCTCAAGGAAGCTGTGCTTAAAACTTGAGTGGTGCCAGTGTGAAGTGTGAGGTGTCACCCCAGAGGATTTTGCCTGGGAGTTCCCAAGACAACAACTTCCCTGCCTATGGCTCCAAGATTGCTCAATTCACACACGGTTCATAGATGGCTCTCAGCACAACATGACTAGGTGATAAGGATTTTTCAGCTCTTTTATAATTTTATGGCAAAATTGTTGTATATGCAGTACATTGGGACTGTAATT
This sequence comes from Sciurus carolinensis, assembly GCF_902686445.1. Taxonomy (NCBI): domain Eukaryota; kingdom Metazoa; phylum Chordata; class Mammalia; order Rodentia; family Sciuridae; genus Sciurus; species Sciurus carolinensis. The sequence continues at coordinate 46,939,366 of NC_062232.1, forward strand.
TGGATCATTATTTTCTCCTAACATTCATGTAGTAAAGATTTGGTCCCCAACACAGTATTACTGGTAGTTATTACAATCATTAAGAGGTAGAATCTTTAGTTTTTTTTTTAAACATTTTCCTCTGTCATGCAAAACTACTAGTATTACTGTTTCTGGATATGTGAAAATACCATTAGTATGTTAAAAGGAATTACTTTGGACCTGTAGATTTCTTTGGGTAGTATTGATTCTTCCAATCCATGAAGACAGAATGTATTTTCATTTTTGTGTGTATGTGTATTCTCTCCAATATTTTCATCAGTGTACCAGGGGATGTGGCAAATGCCTGTAATCCCAGCTGCTCTGGTCACTGAAGTAGGAACTTTGCAGTTTCAAGGCAAGTCTTTAACGCAGAGCAAGCCCCTGTCTAAAAAACCATCAACTAAAATGCACACACAAAAGCAAATCAATTTTTTATTGTTGTTTCATCCTTGTTTATCTTTTTTTTTTTTTTTTGGTATTGGAGATTTTAACCCAGGAATTAAGTTGCTGAGGATGGCCTTGAAATTGTGATACTCCTGCCTCAGCCTCCTGAGTTGCAGGGATTACAGATGTGTATCTCGATGCCTGACTACTTATCTCCTTTTTAGTTAAATTTCTTCCAAGGTTTACTTTTATAGCTTTTGTAACTGGCATTGCTTTCTTGATTTCTATTTCAGATAACTGCTTTTGGCATATAAAATGCTACTTATTTTTATATGTTGATTTTGTATTCCACCACATTGCTGAATTTGTTCAATAATTCTAATATTTTTGGTGGGATCTTTGGGGATTTATACAAATAATATCCTGCCTTCTGTAAGCAGTCACAATTTTATTTCCTCTTTTCCAATTTTCATGGATTTTATTCCTGTCTTTATTCCTTTCTCTTGCTTGATTATGGTCAAGGACTTATATTAGTATGTTGAATAAAATTGGTGAAAGTTGGAATTCCTTTCTTGTTCTAAATATTAAAAAGAATGTTTCAACTTTTCCCCATATATTATAATGTTAGCTTGGCTTATTATGTATGCCATTTATTATGTTAATTTTATTCCTTATGTACCTAATTTCTGAGAATTTTTAATAATGAAGCATTGTTGACTTTTACCAAAAGCCTTAACTGTGTCAATGAAGATAACCATACAGATTTTACCCTCCATTTTGTTGATGTTGTGTATTGTATTTTTTGATTTGCATATTGCAAACAAGCTGTGCCTCCTTGGGAGGAATCACACTTGATCATGGTGAATAAACTTTAAATTTGCAGTTCAATTTTATTTTCTTTGATGATGATTTCTGAAAATCCTTACATTTATGTTCATTAAGGATATCGACTAGTACCTTTCTTTATTGTTGTACCCTTGTCAGGTTATGGTGTCATGGTAATGCTGTCATAGAAATATTTTGAAAAATTTCCTTCTCTTCAAGTTTTTGGACTAATTTAAGAATTGATTCTTAAAAAAATGATTCTTTTTTAAATACTTGATCATCCTCAACAATGAATCCCTATAGTCAAGGGATTTTCTTTGTTAGGAGACTTTTTATTACAGATCTAATCTTACTGTAGTTCTCTTCAGGTTTTTATATCTTCAAGATTCAATCCTGCTGAAAAGTTCAATGGGTTCAAAAATCTTCCCATTTCTTCTAGGCTTTCAAATGTCCTGGTGTAGAGTATTTATAATAAATTATAATGATCCTTTATATTTTTTGTTTTCTTTTGTAATCTTTCCTTTTTCTTCTTACATTATTTATTTGAATATTCTCTTAATTTTTCTTAGCTATCTAATATTTTGTCTATTTTGGTTATGTTTTTGAAGAAAAAGTTCTTGGTTCTGTTGATCTTTTGTGTTGATTTTTTTATTCTCTAATTTATTTCTGCTCTTCACTTCATTTCTTTCTAGTAGTTGTGGATTGAGTTTGTTCTTGTTTTTGTATTACCTTGACATACAGTCACAGCTTGTTTATGTGAATTCTAATATTTAGTGGTTATTCACTTTGACATAATTATAAAAGCATGGAGTATAATTCAGTCCCGAGTACTACCCTCTTTCCCTCTCTTCCTCCTTCCCTTTCCCTCCATTCTACTGATCTTTCTGCTATTCTTTCTGCTATAGGATTTTAAATTAGTGTATTTGTATTGTGGGTATACATGATAATGAAATTCACTGTGGTATATTCTATATGTACATAGGAAAGTAAGATTATATTAATTCTACTGTTCTTTCTTATTCCATCCCTCTTTCCTCCCCTTCCATCCCCTTCGTCTACACCACCGAACTTTATTCTATTTCATTTATTTCATTTTTATTCCCCCTCCTGTTTTTTTTTTTTTTTTTTTTTTTTTTTTTTTTTTTTTTTTACGAATTAGCTTCTGCATACCAGAGAAAACCCTTGATCTTTGATGTTTTGGGACTGGCTTATGTGAATTCTAATATTTTGGTATAGGCATCCAGTGCTATACAATTTCCTCTTAGTACTTCTTTTTAAATTTCCCAGGAGCTTTGGGATATGTGGTTCCATTTTCCTTTTTTCAAGAAATGTTTTAATTTGCTTCCTGATTTATTCCTTGACTCATTGGTTATTCAAGTATAAGTTTTTCAATTTCCATTCATTTGTATATTTTATAGATTTTTGCTATCAGTGTGCACATTGTTCAGAAGAGATACTCATTTTTTTAATTTACTGAGAGATTTTTCTATTATATATCTTGGAGAATGTTCCATGAAATTTTCATAAGAATATGTATCCTGCAATTGTCAGATTGAATATTTTATAGATGTCTTTTATTTCTATTTGTTTTATGGTACAATTTAGCTCTTCTGTTTCTTTGTTCACTTTCTGTCATATGATCTGTCCTTTGTTGAATGTGGAGTGCTGTTAAAATTTCTTATTATTGATTGATTTCCATCCCTGTTTAGACCCATTAATATTTGCTTTATTTTTGAGTGCTCCAATATTGATTGTTTTTATATTTAGAATTTTTATTTCCTTTTGTTGTATTTTGCCTTTTATCATTACTTAATGATTGATCTTTTTGCAGTTTTGCATTTAAAACCTATTTTATTCCATATAAGAATCACTATTCTTTATTTCTTTTGGATTCCACTTGCATGCAATATATTATTTTATGGAGTTATTTTCAGACTACATATGCCCTTAGAAGTTAAGTGGGTTTCATCTAAGCAGAGTATAGCTGGATCTTACTTTCTATCCATTTCAATTATTATGGGCATTTTCATTGAAGAGGTAATTATGGATAGGTAAGGTATTACTATAGTCATTTTGGGTTTGTGCATTATAGATTCTGCTTTTTGGTAACCATAAGACTTCCAAAAATTTCTTTTGATTATAGCCAGCTGTTGAGAAATGATGACAACTAAACCTAATGGTAAAGATTTTAAAAGAAACAAAGTATACTATTAAAAATTTACACATTTGTACTCCATTCCTCCACATATTTTGAATTTTTGTTCTCATTTTACATCTTTCTACATTGCCTATCTTTTAACATATTAATGCATTTACTGTTATTTTCATTGTTTTCATTTTTCATACAAATAATGGATTTCTTATGTGATTTATAATACAAACACCTTTTGAATTTGTATAGTTATTTTTACTTGTGATTCCTTCCTACTAATAAATATTTCTCTTTCAATTCATTTATTTTAGATAATGTCTAATTGAGATGTATTTTCTCATCTTTCATTTATCTTGGGAATGCATTTCACTCTCCTAATTTTTAGAATTTTTCCAGCACTAGCTTTCACAAGCCCAACAAACTGAGTTCCAAGGCAGTTTTTTACTTATTACCATGGGATGGAATGTATGCTGCCTGAGGTTGCACTAGGTCTTGTGAAGCCATCTTTTTCACCACAAAGACTGATGTTAAACTGAGTTTCACCCGAGTCTCACAGCTACAGAGACGTACATAATCTCAAGGATGCATCCAGATGTATATTATAGCTGGTGGAATGTGAACCAAAACATTAGTTAATCTCATCAGTATGCAAGTCTTTACCATGTGCCAGAACAGATCTCAAGGCTCCATCTGTTAGCACAGGTCAGGGATAACTGTACTGCCTAACACCGAGGAATAAGTTTTAAATAAAGCACCATTGATTACAAGGATGGCACTAAACTCTTTCACTCACTCCTGAGTCTCAGAGCTACAGGGACCTGCACAATTTTGGGGTCGGGATGTGCTCCAGGCCCTCTGCAAATGTGACTATTATGCAGGTCAGAACTTCAGTCTGTCCCACTGGGGCACATCTATCTGCCTGATTCTGGGGCTAGTCTAGAAGCTCTGTCTGTGAGACCCAGCCTTTGGTTTCTGCTTGGTGGTAGGTCTCACTCTGGCAGGTTTAATGCTGAACTCCAGTGCAAAATCCATGCTACAGTTTTCCCTTGATTCCAGTGGGGAGATCCTAACTACCATTCTGCTGCCCTGATGTTGGGTAGAGGCAGTCACTTTGATTTCTGTCTAATGTATTTCCAGTGGCTCTGTTCTCAGATATTACCTGGGGGCAGGGGTTGTGGAGCTCTGTTACCAAATCTAAGACCTGGACTTAATTCCTTCTTCCTTCCTCAAGTAGGAGGCATCTCTTTCTATAATGCTTTCTTTTGGGGAAGGGGTAACCCTTGAACTACCCCTTTCTTCTATTTGTCCTGCGTTCTGATTACCACTAGCCCTCCTGGCTATGTCTATGAGCTTGTTTTTTAGATTACCTGTGAGTGAAATCATGAAGACTTTGTGTTACTATGGTTGACTTATTTTTCCTAATATTAAGATCTCCAGGTCCATTCATGTTATCTCAAATTACAAGAATTTGTTTCTTTTTATGGTTCAAATCTTATTGATCTTGAGCTGATTTTTGTATATAGTAAAAAATAAGAATCAAGTGTCAGTTTTCTACATGTTGGCATCCAACAACCCCAGCACAATTTATTGCAGAGTATTCTTGCCCCAATCTTTTGCTATTGGTACCTTTGTCAAAAATCATTTAATCGAAAGAACATGGTTTATTTCTAAGTTCTCTGTTCTGCACCATTGCTTTTTATTCTTTTGCCAGCACCATACTCTTTAGTATGTTACACATTTTGTTCATCCATTAGCAGTTGATGGATAAACACTAGGGAGGTTTCCACTTTTTAATATCATTAATAATGCTGCTATTAATATTTGTTTAGAAGATTTCCCAAGAATATGTTTTCAATTTTCTTTATATAGACATAGGAATGGAATTGCTTGGTCATATTTAAAAATTTTATGTATTATATATTTGTGATTTCTTTCTTTATAGAGTAAGATCATATTTAACTTACCTTTCTGTGCTTGTCTTATTTTACTTGACATAGCGTACTTCAGTTTCAACCACGTTGTCACAAATAACTGTATATCATTTTGTGGGAACAGAATAGTATTCCACTGAAAATGTACCACATTTTCTTTGTCCATCAGTTGAGGGACTTTTGTTTCCATTTATTAGATATCATTAATAGTGTTTCTATGAATATGTGAGTTCTGATGTCTGTTAAACAGTGATTTCAATTCTTTTTAATATATATTCAATATTTGGATACCTGGAATAGACAGTGGTTCTATTTTTAATTTAGGGAGAATCTCCATTCTGTTTTCCATAAGTGCTGTGTTAATTTACATTCCCACCAACACTGCACAAGAGTTACTTTTGCTCCATATCCTTTCTGGAACTTGTTTTTTGTCTTATTGATAATAAAAGATTTTAGTGGGGTGTGGTGACATCTCAATATGGTTTTGGCTTTCATTTCTTTAATAATTAGAGATATTGAACAATATTTCATATGCCATTTGGCAAATGTTATGACTTCTTTTGAGAAATGTCAGTTTAAGTCTTTTGCTCATTCTTGAATGGGTTTTTGGTTTTTAGCTGTTGGGTTTGGGAGAGTATATATTCTGCCTATTAGTCCCTTTCAAAATAATAGTTTGCAAATATTTTTTCTCATATCATAGGTTGTTAATTCACCACTGATCTTTCCCATAACTTTGCAGAAAATTTTTACTTGAATATAAACAATTTTTTAAAATTTTTTATTTTATTTCCTGACCAAATATCTCTCCCCCATTCTAGTGGTCAAAAATATTCCCTAAATTTCTTATTGTTAGTCTCATAGTATCTGATCTTAAATTTAAGTCTTTAATCCTTTTTAGATTTTTAAACCTTGTCAAATCTAGCAGTCTGTTTTTCTCCATGGGTATACTCAGTTTTCTAATAACCATTCTTTTAATTGAAAACACTGTCTTTTCTACAATGCTTATTCTTAGCACCTTTGTCTAAAATTGCTTGGCAGTAGATGCATGGGTTTACTTCTAGGACCTATGTTTATGCACATCTTGCCTATGTGTGCATATTTATGCCAACATCATGATGTTAGAATTACTACAGCTTTGAAGAATATTTTAGAATCAAGTGGTATAATGGCCCTAGCTTTGTTTGGTTTTTCTTGTGAAATCTTTGTTTGGGATGCTGTGGTTCCATATAAATATTATTAGTGCTGTTTTTTGTTGTGTGAGGAATGTCATTGTTATTTTGATGAGGACTCTTTAGGTCATTTTACTTTATATGGATATTTAACAAATATTGATTGTTCCAATCCATGAACAGGGATATCTTTACATTTTTTGTACACTATTCAATTTTTTCATCAACACTTTAGATTTTTATTATAGAGATTATTCTTACCTTTACATTTCCTCCTAGTGAACTTTTATTCCTTTGAACATGAGATTGTTTTCTTGATTTTATTTCATATAAGGGTATTGACATATAACACTGATACTTTATGTTTATTTTGTATCCTGCAAAATTGCTGAGTACATTTATTATTTCTAATAGTTTGCTGCTGGTGTCTTTGTATTATTTCTAATAGTTTACTGCTTGGTGTTTTTTTTAAAATATGGAATAATATCATCTTCAAACAATGACAGTTTGATTTATTTTCTAATTAGGACATGATTTTCTTTATTTCTTTTGCCTGATTGTGCTGGCTAATATATGTAGAAATGTGTTAAATAAAGGGGATAAGGAGGAAAATTGTTCTTTTTTTCAGATCTTAGAAAGCTTTAACATTTTCTCATTTAGTATAATGTTAGCTGTAGGATTATTATAAATGATCTTTATTGTGCTTAGGATTACTATTTCTATAATAGCATGTTCAGCATGTTTAATATAAATGGATATTGAATTAAATGATTTTCCCTCATCTATTGATATCATATTTTTTCCTTCATTCTGTTGGTGTGGTGTATCACATTTATTGATTTTCATATTTTACAGCATATAATTTTTCAGAATAAATCCTAATGATTTTTTTCAATTTCTGCTGTTTCAGTTTCATGTACAATTTTTACCTCTAATATTGTGTATTCTTGCTCTTTTTTTCACTCTCTCTGCCTTTTTGTTAGTCTAGCTAAAGTTTTGTAACTTTTGTTTATTTTCAAGTTAAGAAAACTTTGCTTATTTGATTATTTATACTGTATTTTATAGAGTGTTTATGTGATTTTTATTATTTCTTTGTTTCTCTTAATTTAAGATCTTGTTGGTTCTTGCTTATCTAAGATCTTGAGATATATTATTAGGTGGTTTATTTAATGTTTTTCTCTTTTTTATATAGTCATTCCTATAAACCTTTCTCTTAATAATTATGTTTCCATATTTAACAGAATTGTGGTATTGTGTTTCCAATTTCATTGGTTTAAAGGGATTTTAGAGTTTCCCTTTGAACTTCGTCCAAAATGCACTGTTGTTTACAAGTGTGTTTTGCAGTCTGCATGAATTTGTGCAATTCTAAAATTTTTCTTGCTATTGATTACTAGTGTCAAACTGTTATGATTACAAAAAATGCAATATATGATTTAAATATTTTGAATTTTTAAATAATTCTTTTATTGTCTAATATACCATCTAATCTAGAGAGAGTTTCATGCATCCATGAAAAAGAACACATTCTAAATATGTTTAAATGCTTTTTAAATGTTTAAGTACAATTTCATGTATAGCATGGTTTAACTCTGATATTTTTTGTTGATGCTTTTATCTGGATGATGAGTTCACTGGTGATATTGTGGTTTTGAAATCTCCATTATTTTATTGAAATCTGTCAATTCTAACACTGTTTTTGTAAAAAAAAAATGGGTGTTCCAACATTAGGTGTATATACAGTTAAAATTGTTATAATTTTTGACGTTAATTTCCTGATTACTGTATATCTTTGTCTTCTCTTTTGGTTTCTGTTTTAAATAATATTTTTAATCAAATGTAAGTTTACCTATTTGCTATGGTTTGGAAATATGATGTCCCCTGAAAGCTTGTGTGTGAGACAATGCAAAAATTATGAGAGTCTACACAATTAAGTTATGAGAGCCTTAACTTATTAACTGTGTGGAAACTACAGGCAAGTAGGGTGTGACCACAGTAGAGTGTCACTGGGGCATGCCTTTGGAGTTGGTATTTTGTCCCTGGTTAGTGGTGCTCTGTCTCTACTTCATGGCAGTCATGTCTTGAGTTTCTTTTCAATGCCATACTCTTCTGCCATAATGTTTTGCCTCATTTAGGGCTCAGAGCTATGAATTTGACCAAACAATAGACTGAACCACTGACACCATGAACCAAAATAAATTTTTCTTCCTATACATTGTTCTCAGGACTTTTGGTGAGAGCAACACTAAAGCTGATTAAAGCAGAAAATGGTACAGGGAAGTGCAGTTGTTGCTGTGATAAAACTTATCTCGTGGTTCAGAATCTTTTGGAGCTGGTTGTGTGGGGGAAGAATTTTGAAAAGTTTAGAAATGAAAGCTGTAAATGTTTCCAAAGATTATAAATGAAGGTTAATGGGTAATTCTTGTAAGAGCTCAGAAGAACAAAATGCTGATAAAACTGAACAGTAATGACAGCTCGTGAGGTTCCAAAGGAGAAGCAGGACTCTATTGGAAAATGTATTGGATTTTAGTTTATTGTACTTTCTTGGTTAGAGAAGTTGTCTGCATTATGCCCATGACCTGAGACATTCTGTGAGGCTGAATTTAAAGAAGATGGACTGATTTTTCTGGCAGAAGAAATGTCAAGACAGTATTGCATTCAGGCTGACTTTGAACTTTTGATCTTCCTGTCTCAGCCTCCTGTGTGTATGTTTTGGCAGGTAACATAATGTTGGATCCTGTTTTTCAGAAATTTCAGCATATCTGTATTTTTTAATTGGATAATTTTGTCTATTCTTACTTAGATTTATTATAAAAAGGTATGAAATTGGACTTGTTATTTTGTTGATTTTCTTCTGATTGTTTTGAATATTCTTTGTTTCTTTTATCTTCAGGGTTTGATGGATTATTGTATTGATCATGAAAATGATTATTTTCTATTTATTTCTGTGCATGTACTCATCTAGTAGGATATGTATTTTCACATGCTATAATGTTTGTAGGTGTCTTTCATTTCTGAGCATAGAGCTTTCTTACACATTGATCCTAAGGCTAGTGTTGTGGTCATGAATTCCCTTAGTGTTTGCTTTTCTTTGGAGGTCTTTTTTTTTCTCTTAAATTATGAAAGATGGTCTCTCTGGATGTTGTTACTTGGTTGGCAGTTATTTTCTTTCAGAACTTGGAAGATGACATTTCATGCCCTTCTTACCCATAGGGATTCTTCTGAGAAATCTCTTCATCAGGTCAGGGGTTACCATTACATGTGACTTAAGTACTTCTTTCATGCAGATTTTAAAATTCTTTCTTTGTCTGGTACATTTGACAGTCTGTATTATGTCACTGTGAAGATTTTTTTCTGGTCATCTATTTGGGGTTCTATAAGTCTCTTGTACCTGGATATCCATGTCTTTCTGAAGATTAGGAAATTTTTCTGCCATTATTTTATCGAATGCATTTTCTATACTTCTAGTCTTTACTTCCTCACCTTTGGATCTTCCAATGAAGTCAACATATATTTCAAAATTAGTGTCTCAAAGATCTTCAATGCTTTCTTCATTCTCTTTTTTTCATTCTTTTTCTGTCTGAATGTAATATTTTTAAAGATCTTTCTTCAATCTCAGTATTCTTTTTTTCCACTTGAACATGTCTGTCGTTAGTGCTTTCTATTGCATGTTTAATTTGACTCATTAGTTCTTTATTTCTGAGATATTTATTTGATTACTTTTCAAAAATTTAAACTTCTTGCTTAATTTCTCATTCATAGACTGAATTGGCTTCCTAATTTCAATTGAATGTTCATCTACATTTCTTGGGTCTCTTTGAGATTTATAAAGTCATTATTTGATTTCTTTTTTAAACTTTTTAATCATTTAAATTTATTTGCTATATGATACTATAGACATTTGGAGGTGTCACATTTTGTTGTCTTTCCATATCTCATGTGTTCCTACATTGAGATTTGTGCATCTGCTAGGTTTGTCATTTCTATCACTTTTATGGATGACTTTCTCAGTATATAATTTTCTCCTGCAGATGAGTCTTGACTCAGCCACTAGATGCCTCAAGTTAGACAATTTTGGTTTAGTTCCAGATTCATGCTACAGTGTAATATTCTTGTATTTTCTTTGGCTGTGATTAATGGCTTTGGTCATGATAAGTACCATGTCATGTTTGGAGAGGACACAGCCTCTGTGGTTCCCACAAGAGAGTAGATACTCTAGCAATTTAATCAGTTGTGGTAAGAGATCAGAGTGTGCGGGTTGCACATTATATGGCTAATCCTATAGTGGGAGTGGTGATCCTTGTCAAGTGATGGGCATTTCCTCAGGTGCTTTAGATATTGACTCCATTATTGGGAGGGAGGTGTCTTTGGTGCTGGCTGCACCAGTAATGGTAAGGGACCCTAGGGACTTGTACTCTGACTGGACTTGTGCTCTGACTGGACAGTAATGTTTCCCTAGGTTCTTCAAGTGGACAGGCAGGAGTAAGAAGCACAATACCACCTATGCATTGTTCACACTCAGTCTTGTCATTAGTTTGTAATCAGACAAGGTGAAGTGGAGGTCAAAATTGGGACCAATAAGTGTGACAATAGTAGAAATTTGTGTTTCTCTCTGCTAGTATTATGCATATTCATGCTCAGGAACAGAACTCAGTATCCCCTAACTATGCATGCCTGAGGATACTAATGTGAATTCCCAGGAGGCTCGAAAAGCCTCTGGTTCTTAATTTGGCTCATGAAGGTAGCAACTTCTATTATCCTGTGTTGCAATACCCACTCCCTAGATTACAGGGAATGCAGGAATAACTCTGTAAGAGTTATTCCACTTATCCATGTTTATTTCTTGAGGCATCTACTGGCTGAGCCACTGCAGTGAAATTTCTGTTGGGTCTCCAATACGGGAATATGCAAGTATTTATAACCACTAGAACTGCCCAAATTCAAACAATAGTCCCTTCTGAAGATGATCCTGGTATAACACCCTAGGGATTTGCTGGGAGATTATGTAAAATTTCTTCCAAAGCAAGGATACTGTTCAGATTCCAGGTAACTTGTTTGGTTAAGCTGCGAGCCTGTGAAAGTTGTGAAGCTTTTGGATATCTAGGATTGTGAGTGTCTGCCACAATAGAATTTTCTGGGTCTCTCTCTTAGCCCTTACCCTTGAGGAAGGTAGACATCTGTTGTCCCAGTTGTGGAAGTGGGACAGCCAGTGCTATGACATTTCTACTGTGCTTTTGCATCAGGTATCTGGATCTTACAATGTTTTAGCTTTCTCCTGTTGATTTCTGGTGTTTTCCAATGATTCACTTCAAAGTCCCACAACAGGGCTGAGGATGGAGCTAAGTAGAAGAGTGTTTGGCTGGCATACATGACTCCCAGATTTGATACCTAGCACCACAGAAAATGCAGTTGTACACCTGTTTCTTTGATTCTTCTTTGATGAATAGCAGGTGAGTGATCTTTCATTCATCTTGGACCTTCTCCAGCCCAAAGATTTATGTTTGATTTTTTCATTGCTTTTCTTTGTTTAATTATTCTGTGAGAGCATTGAACCATTTTTGTGTTTTCTTCAAGGCCATTGAATTTCCTTAAAATATCTGTTTTAAATTCTGAGATATCTTCTATACTGACCACCATCTGACCTTTTTTCTCACATCTATTTGACTGTTAGTTGAGATTGTGTTTTCCTGGAAGGTCTTGATGGTTGCTGGCATGTGATGTCATCTGGGAATTGAAAGTATTAGTATTCTACTCTTATCTGACTTTGTTTATGCCTGCATCTCCAAAAATTGAAAACCAAGTGTAATTTTCTCCATGACCACAATTCCACTATTTCAATACTGGAAGGTGTCCAAATACAGGTCATCCAGGAATCTGTTGTCAGCATGTTATCACTGTTTCATCACTAAATGGAGGTTCAAGCCCAGATTTCTACCTAATCCACAATTGCTGTATTGTTCAGAATGAATCAAAGGAATAACTAGAAAGAACAATCTATTGCTACAAAAATTTTCCTTGGGGCTGGAGTAGTCCCAGATGCCTTGCCCACAATTTCTTCCCTGTGGTAATGTAATATGAGATTTACTGAACTCTGGGCAGAATCACCTCATATGGACCAGATATAGGATCATATGCCATGATCATATGCCATGTGGGCATGAGCAGCAGCACCAAGTTGTGTCATAATCTGTGCCCATGGCACACAAAGACTAGCACACTACTTTCCAAAGCAAGACTGCTGTTGAGATTTCAAGTGATTTATCTGGCTAAGATGCATGCCTATGAATGTTGAGAAGTTTTTGAATATCTAGTATTGTGAATTTCTGCTAGGGATCATGCTGTTATATGCTGCCTATTGCTGAGTTAGACTCATAAATCAAGACTACAGCAACCAGCTGGTGTGACTGTAACCAGAAAAGAAATATGACAGATTAGGTCTTTGTATATTCTTCTGAAACTGGAGGTATATCAAGAGCTTCTGTCGGCATACAGGCCTGGGGATAGAGGTCATTAGGATATATCCAGAGTTGGGCTTTACCAGGCCTGCAGTAATTTTCAGGGCAATGTCCTGATCTTACTACTCTGCCTTACTCCCCAAGAAATAGAATCTTGCTCTATGCTGTGATGCCCAAGTTTGGGGCAGTGTTGATAAAAGCAGAGCCTTGGCTACCAAGAGTGACACTATGCTTGGTTCCATCTGAATCTCACAGCTGAAGTAATCTGCACATTTTCAGGAGTGCACAGAAGTCCACACCTCAACTGTCAGTGATTCAGGATAAAATAGGAAGCTGTCCCACTGGGGTACAGGTCTCTGTCTTTTGTTGTGTCACTTTTACATTTCCATCTTTATCTGTGTGCACTTGCCTACAAATAGTTGTGATTCCAGAGATGTGAGGACAAGTACTCAAGAGAGTCCCTGGCTACCAAGGCTAATACTAAACTAAGTCAATGTTTCACAATTGCAGGAACCTGCAAAGTCTTAAAGAGGGTATTGTACTGCAGGCCTAATGGAGGGTTGGAAATGTTACAAACTGAAACTCAAGTCTGTCTCACCAGTGAACAGATCTCTTAGTGATACAGAGACAGGTATGGAGGCTCCATTCATAAACTCTGGGCTGTTATAGGGCCTTTGGCTTATAACCTGTGCTGGATATCACAATGTTAGTCCTAACAATGAACTTCAACACAAATCCTGAGCTAGTTTTCATGGCTTGCTGACTAGCAGGTGAAATCTTGCTCCCCATTCTTCTGTCTGCTGTTTAGGGAGAGTTGGTAGAGGGAATCTCTTTGCTGCCTGGCTAAGAGTTTCATCATCTCACTCTGTAGGTTTCTGACTAGCACACAGGGTTGTGGTTTCTGGAACTGTGAATCAGAACCTGTGAAGATTAAGAACTGGATTTAATTTTCTTTCCTTATACCAAGTAGAAGTTCATTGCTGTATTTGTTGGTTTTATGGAAGAAGTAGTACAGGTAACTCTTTCCTTCTTACCTTATTTAATGTGTCTTGTCTTTTTGTTTTAATAAAAGCAGGTTATGTGGCTATACAAACTTCTCCAGCTCTTAAGAAGCTCTTCAGTTCATGAATAGAGTTGTTCAAGATAGTGTGCTTTGGGGGAGATGGTAACCAGAGTATCATCCTCAGCTTGCATCTTTCTGTGACTTATCATTTATTTACCTCTTTGAGAAATACAATATTATTTTCCATAGAAGATGCATCTTGTTACATGTCCATTAAAAATATTGCAATTTTCCCCAATATTTACCTATAGTTTTCATTTAGTTTACAAAACTTATAGCCATCCAAATGGACATGAAGAAAATCTCATTAAGTTTGATTTGCATTACCCTTATGATTAATGATGGGTTGTATATTTTTTGTGCTCATGAACCATGGATGTGTCTTCCTTGGAGAAATGTCTATTTAAATACTTTGATCATTTTTGAATTCACCAAATTATGTTTGTCTTTATGTTAAGCTTTATGTTTATGTTGTATAATCTGGACACCATACCCTAAGGAGATTTATGATTTTCAATCAGGTGTGGTAGTGCACGCCTGTAATCCCAGCAGTTCAGGAGGCTGGGGCAGGAGGATCTTGTGTTCAAAGTCAGCCTCAGCAAAAGTGAGGGAAAAAGGGACTCAGTGAGACTCTGTCCCTAAATAAAATGCAAAATAGGGCTGGGAATGTGGCTCAGTGGTCAAGTGTCACTGAGTTCAATCCCCAGTTCCACAAGAAAAGAAACCAAAAAAAAAAAAAGGTTTTCAAATATTTCTCCCATCTTGTAGACTGTCCTTTAATGATAGTATGCTGATTACAAAATATTTACATTTTAAAGTTGTCAAATGTTTTTATTTTCTTTTCTACCATGTTTTCATCTTATATCTGAAAATAAAAATGTTACCTAATCCATGGTTAGTGAGTTTTCATGTATGATTTCAACTAGAAATTTATAATTCTCTTACATATAGTCTTCCACTAACTTTGAGGAAATTTTAATAATATACTATATGAGTCAAAAACCATTATTTTCTATGTGCATGTTCATTTGTTCCAGGGAAATTTGTTGAAAAAAAATGATTGTTTCCTAATTGAAAGGTCTCAATAATATCTCATAAATTGAATTCATTTTAAATATATGTATTAATTTCTGGATTCTGAATTTCATCATATTTATTTACATACATCTCTCTTTATATCAGTACCACAATGTCTTCACTACTACCACTTTGTAGTAATTTTTGAAAACAGTGTGTTTCTCTATATTTCTTGTTTAAGATTGTTTCAAAACACTAGGGCTCTTGCATTTCTAATTCTATAATAAGCTTTGGCCATTCTGAAAAAAAAACTTGGTATTTGCAGTAAGAAAGAAATTAATCTTTTTTTCTCCTTATACTCACATTCAGTAAAAGAACAGAATATTTCTGTGACCAGATTTGTGGCAAATTTTCCAATAAGCAATTCTTCAGTCGACTTCAACTGGGTATTTGTTTTAGTCAGCTTTTTTACTATTGCGACTGAAAGATCTGGTAAGAACAATTTATAGGAGGAAAATTTATTTGGGAGCTCACAGTTTCAGAGGTCTCAGGGCATAGATGTTTGGCTTCATCGCTCCAGGTCTAAGGTTAGGCAGAACATCATGGTAAAAGAGTGGTGGAGGATAGTGGCTCAGGACATCACAGTAGGAAGCAGAGAGAGAAAGCTCCATTCAACAAGGACAAAATATATACCCTAAAGTCATGCCCACAATGGCCCACTGCCTCTGGTCACACCTTACCTGCCTATGAGATTACCACTCAGTTAATCTCTATCAGTGTATTAATGCATTGATGATATTAAGGCTTTCATAGCCCAATGACCTCACCTCTAAACCCTTTTTCATTTTCTCACACATGAGACAACTCATATCTAAAACAACAGGGTCCTATAATGCAATTTATCTTCTTGGATATAGTATCAGATCCCATACATTGTGCTAAGTCTCACAAGTGTGACGCCAATTAAGACAACAATCACAAGTGGTAGTTTATGTGAAAATTGTTAGAATTCAAATGGAGTTCCTTCTGTGAGTTCTAACAAAAATATATTAAGAAGCCAGGATATTACAAAGGATGAATATCACATATATTTGCATGATACTAGTTATCACAAAAAAACTGCCAGAATTGCATCCTTTTACAAAATCCATTATAACTCTATTAAAAAATATCCTTATGCAAAGATGCCTTCCCATCAACTAACTGTTCATCCTTACACTCCTGCCACTCTTGTTAATCTTTGCGATCAAGGTTTATTATTTTTAAGTATGCTATGTTATTCTCTTCTTTATTGATATTAAAAAGTTCTTCTTGCCTCAAACTCTCTCCATTGCAATTCTCTGATATTCCCAAATAAATATTCTTCACATAACCTCTCTCTGATTGTTCAAATTGATAGTTGTCACCTGTATTTCTGAATTGAGGAGTATAAATCAAGTTTCCATGATCCGCTCCTTCATTTCAATTTATTTTCTAGGATGTCTCATAGAATTCAAGTGTCCATTGAGAATAAAAATAATCTTATAAATAACCAAGAAAAGTATATCAATTTGGGGCATAATTAGGATTGCATTCCAGGAAAACACAGATTTGAAGATTCTTAAAAATACATTCTGATGTTTCACAAAATGTTGACTATATTGATTAACTTTAAATCAACAGGGGATTGGGACTTAAATCACTTGATAGTAATTATGATTGATTTGGGCAGAATTTAATTGCCCTATAGCAAAGGGACTAGAATTGGTCTCAGTCTCTTGCTAGTTTGGGAAAAAGGGGTTCATTGTACAGAAGGACAACAGAAGTCAATAGGTTTCAAAGGGCCAGCTTGTTCTCAAGCTGGTCTTCCGCCCAGTTCAAAGGATTATCTGGGACCTGTGTGTGATTAACAGCGGCTTCCTGACTCCATGTTAACTACCTTGAACCAATGATTGTCCACATTGTTTTTTATTTTTACATGACATAGAAACCCTTAACATTTACCATTTTACTATAATTCATAGTAATATTGATAAGTAACCATATGAAGAGAGAGATAGAGCAATGTATGACCAGGTGAAGTTTTCATGCCTTTTCTGGGCACACCACCCCTTTCACTATATCATGTTTCATAACTTAGAATTTCATCTAATCTCAGAAGTTTTTATAGAAATTGATCTCAAACCTCCTCTCCTTTCCGAGAGGTTGGTGGGTAAGGCTTAAGAGTCCAACCATCTAATCCTTTGTCTGTACTGGGATTGGTCTCATCCTAAGGCTATCAATGAGTTCCACACTTAGTCACCCCATTAGCAGAAATTCAGTTGTGATCTGAAAGGGGGTCATTAAAAATAACAAAAGACACTTCTTTCTTTCTTTTTTTTTTTCTCACTTTTTTAGTTTATTTTACCCAGAAATACATTCATACATACACCATCACCCTTTCATTATAGATGCCAAAAATCTGTAATGGGAATGGTTAGCCTTTTACAGCTTTTATGATCTACTCAACAGATGGTGCTTGTGAAACTTCATATCCACATACAGAAGAAAATAGAACTTTATCTTACATCATACTAAAGAAATCAGAACAAATTAAAGATTGACATGTGGTACCTGAATCTACAATACTCCTATAAGAATGTGTGGGATACATTTATCAATCTCTACCCATCTTCTCACACCTAAGGTGTTAGATGTACTAATTACTCTAGTTTTACAATTACACAGTGTATAAATATAAGAAAATATCATATTGTATACCATAAACAGGTGCTATTATTATGGGTCAATCCAAAATTTATTTTAAATTTTTATTCTAATTAATTATGCATGACAGCTGCATGCATTCATATATTTTGATCAATCATAAACAAAGGAGCATAATTTCTCATTTTCTCAGAGATAATGTCTGTTTTACTATACTATTTTTTCTACCCTCATACCCCCTTCCCCTCTTTACAGTTCCCTCTACCTAATCTAAACAAACTCTTTTTCTCTAGCACACTCCCCTTATTGTGAATTAGCATTCACATATTCAAGCAAACCTTCAACTTTTGTTTTTTTGGGTTTGACTTATTATGCTTAGACTGATATTCTCCAACTCCATCTATTTGCCAGCAAACACCATAATTTCATTATTTCTTAATGTTGAGTAATATTCCACCACACCCACACACACATTACATATATACATGTATATTTATATATACATATATACACACATATTTCCTTTATTCAGGTTTGAAGGACACCAAGCATAGTCTCATAGTGTAGCTATTTTGAGTTGAGCTGCTATAAACATTGATGTGGCTCCAACACTGAAAAACTTTAACAAGAAAAAATAAACCCAATTAATATAAGGGCTATAAAACTGAATAAACAATACACAGAAAAAGACATAAAACTGACCAACATGTATATGGAAAAAATGTTCAATATCTCTTAGCAAGTAGAGAAATGCAAATCAAAATTACTCTAAGATTCCATCTCACTTCAATCAGAATGGCAATTATCAAGAATACAAGCAACAATAAATGTTGGTGAGGATGAGGAGGAAAAGGTACACCCATGCATTTGCTGGTAGGAATGCAAATTGGTGCAACCACTATGGAAAGCAATCAGCATACTACAGTGATGCAATCACATCAATGTTTATTTTTTATCTTATATTGCATTGATTTATTGATTTGTTTTTGTGATGCTGGGGCTGAAACCAAGGGCTGAGCACATGCTAGACAATGTCTCTATCACTGACCTACATACATAGCTCAATTAAAAAAAAAAAAACTCTGAGGAAAAATTTTAAAAGAAACAAAATAGGAGTGGAGGTGTATACCTGTAATTCCTGTGACTTCAGAGGACGTGGCTACTTCCATCTAGGGATCCCAGGGTCAGATATAATATCACTAATGTCCTTGCTGCCGTGTTACATCTGAGATATCTCTGCTAGGTGTGCTAATAACTACCATATTGTTGCAGAGGCAGGAGAGAGTCTTGCAAGGTGTCAGTAGGTTGGAAGAGGGTATCAGGGTATCTTGATTCCAGCTCACCCAACCAACCTGCCCAGCACCCACTGGGATTCCAGACAACATGGGAGCACTTGCTGGGACCTGACATAAACCTGCTTCACAACTTCTCCCTAGTAGAGCATCCACTGATTTACTGGTCCCACTGGTTTGGCAATCAACAGGGCCCTCCAGCTCCTCAATCCCCAGGCTCTCAACCACCTTCTAGCCACTAACACGGCCCGGCACTTGCAGGTATGTGGCTGATCCACAGGTCTCAATACCGGGTCTTGATCTGCCCAAGACTGGAAAATTTTCTTGGACAGGCATCCAGATCACAGCACTCAATCCCCAGGACATTTGTTTGCATTTGTTGCCTTTGTAAAGCTTCTTTATAAAATGATCACAATGATATTTTCTTCCTTTTATCCCCTGATGGAATGATCATTTTATTCCCAGCTCTGATGAAAATTCTTGGGTTCGATGAGAATACATCACATTTCCTGCTCTTCACTCTGCCCCATGTTCTCCCTCGGAGTCTCTCCTTCCCTGTGTCACACAGAAACCTGGGGCTCCTGAGCACAGGAGGAAAAGCCAGAAGTGGATCGACACTTCTTTCTATAAGGAAATTTCAAGGGGGATTATGTACTTTGGGTCAATAACCAGAGACATTGATAAAATACATTTCACACAAGTATAAGATAAATGCCATAAAGTTCCCCATTCTTAATGAAATTCAGTTAAATTTTCATAAATATGTTTTAGGTTGCACACCTTTCACTAACTTTCAGAGTTCCAAAAATATTGATTATGATTGCTTTTCCTACTTTTCCATGCTTTTATTTCTGTAAGTCCCTCTCCCACTTTACTGACATATAAATTTTATTAGAATTTTAAAATCTTTAACTATATAAACAAATAGATTTTGCTCTGCTATTGATAATCCAAAAATGTTTTCATGGTGGTTGTTTATTTTAATTTCTTACACTAAAATATTGAAGTGCAAATAAGAGAATGGTAGATTAGTTTTTAAAATTAGCAGTACTCCTGAAAATATTGAAACAGAAGTTTTGTGCACTTATCTGTGTGCTTTATTTCAAAATTTAAAGAAAGTTTAAAATAGCAAAAAAAGGACCAGTAAGAAAGTAATCATCAAGTTTATTACTTTCATAAATCTAAAATATGTAAAGCTAGGCTTTTTAAAAATGTAAGATGTTCCAAAATGCATTATACTGACTTGTATAACTATTTAGAACAAATAAAAAACAAACAAATAAAAAATTTGACATAAGAACAATACTATACTTAATGTTTTTGCATCACATAAATTTTAGACTTCCTTACATAAGTGACTTATATTTTCCAATTGAAGAGATTAACCATAACTTAAAACTGAGCCTTCTTTTGAAGACAAGTTATCATGTACTATGTTATCATTGCCCTTCTCTAGGATATAAAATTATAAAATAAAAAAGAGACAACAAAATAAATACCTTAATATGTATAAAGCAGAAAGTGAACTGGTTAGGGGTCCATGTACCAGAATAAAAAAACAAAATTCAGGTGTTGTATTACCTCTAACAAAACAAAAGAACGTGACTCAAGGCAAACATTTCCAGATCCAAATTAGCAGCAGAAAGCATTCAAGGAAAACTATATAAGCAAGCTTTTCATTGCTGTGAACAAAATGCCTGAGAAAAACAACTTAGAGAGGGGAAAGTTCATTTTGGCTCTTGGTTTAAGAAGTTTAGTTCATGGCGGGCCAAATCCACTACTCTGGGGCTAAGGTGTAGCATACCATGGTGAAAGGCCACGGTGTAGGGATGTTGCTCAAGATGAAGATGAAGCAGCCAGGAAGCACAAAGAGAGAGAGAGGGATAGATAGATACATAGATGGTAGATGTGTGTGTGTGCGTGTGTGCGTGTGTGTGTGTGTGTGTGTGTGTGAGAGAGAGAGAGAGAGAGAGAGAGAGAGAGAGAAAGAGAGAGAGAGAGAGAAAGGAAAGATAGAGGAGGAAGGCAACACACGGAAGATAAATCATTCTATGGAACATGCCTGGTGATCTTCCATGTCCAGTCATGTCCCACCTGACTACAGTTATCACCCAGTTAGTCCATTCCAACTAGGATGGAATGATTAGGTCACACTTACAATCTAATCATTTATACCTCTGACCATTCCTGCATTAATAAAGAGGCTTTGTGTAGGCACTTCTCATCCAAAACCTAAAAATGATCTAACCCTCCAGTGGACAATATAGAATAGGATATTAGTTGATAATGAGTGGCCAATGAAAGCAATCTTCTTTTATAATTTTTTAGTTGTAGATGAACACAATACCTTTTTAAATTTATTTGTATGTGGTATTGAGGTTTGAACCCAGTGCCTCACATGTGCTAGGCAAGTGCTCTGCCCCTGAGCTACAACTACAACCCTGAAAGCATGATTTTTCTCCATTAGAACTGAGACTCCCTCCATTACTGATATGAACTAGAGGAATAGGAGAAAGGGAGATCTTGTAGCAAGTGACCTGTACTTACAGTTTATGGTTTATGGTTGCCACAGGTCTGAGAATCTCTTTTTTCCAAAGAGAAAATTGGGGAAAATATTACATTAGCAATGTAGTTTGTGGGCCTATAAATACCCTAAAATGGAAAGTAATATTATTCCTATGAACCAGAGATTCTATTACCTCACATAGAGAAATCAGGTGGCCTAGTTTGTGGAAACTTTTTATACTCCCTCTATTGCCTGTACATCATGGTTTATAAAATTAGTTCAGAATACGTGCAGCCCCTAAATATTGTCACATACAATTAAATATTTAAATATAAGGTTATGTTTCCTGCCATAAGACCAAAAATATCTAGGATAAAATTGAAAATCACCTATCATAATAGGACCAAGTTGGTGGCTGAGTAAGATCTTCCACTGATTGTCTCCCTAGGGTAATCTTGAACATCTATTGGTGCACAAAACTACTTGCACAAGAGTTATGGAAATTTGATGTGAGACCACAGGGTGTGCCTTTAGTGTAACAAAAAGAAAAGATGCCTTGAATGATGGAAGGAACAAGTTAACTGTATAACCGCTCTTTTAATTCCAAGCAGTCTTCCCACTCAGAGCTTTCTACTCAAGGGAAAGAAGAAATTAAGCAAAGTCCTTGTGAATCAGGTCAATGCCTATTACATTGAACCCCAGTGCTGTAATAGCCCCACACCAACTACTGCCAGGGCAATACCCACAAAATTAGTTCCTAAATTGCACTCACAAGGCAGCTCACTGCCGCTTCAACCTATCTTTCAACCTCTGGCAGCAGAGTTAGGACCAAGACTCTACCTGTGGAGGAGCAGGAGAGAGAAGTACACACAATCTAGCACAGGACTTTGTCTTGGAGATCAGTATAAGTTCTACTATGGCAAGACTCAATAACACAAAAAAACTAGGCAAACCATACCCAGACCAGAAATTGAAGACAGATTCTCCAGTCCAGCCACAATACTAGGAATAGATCTGTGACATAGTGGAATGGACTTGTTCTTCGAACTGTCATGTGGAATGTTATGGTTTAGGCCTGGGTACACCACTGAGACTCTGCAGTCCTTTCAACTATAAGACTCAGGTGCAGCACAGTGTCAGCCTTGGTGTCTGTATTTACCACACTAACTTGGGGTGGCATAACATAGAACAAGATTTCATATATTCAGAGTAGGAAGAGGTAATTAGCACAGAATTTTGCCTTGAAATTCAGGGTCACAGTAGTTAAACCTTAATTTGGGCAGTTCCCAAGGGTCCATATCCAAAGACCCAGGCCTATGAATAGTGACTAAATTTTGAACACTTTTGCTTCCCTGCTGCATTTGATGGCTTTTATTTTAATGAAAACAAATGGGGTACAACTTGTTTCTCTGTTTGTATATGAAGAAGAGGCGTACCATTTGGGTAATCATACACTTCCTTAGGGTAATGGTGTTTGATTCGTTCTGATATTTTTTCCATCCCCCCACTCCTCTCACCCCTCCTTTCACTCTATACAGTCCTTCCATCCTCCATTCTTGCCTCCCTCCCACTCCCCATTATGTATCATAATCCATTTATCAGCTAGATCTTACATCCTTTGGTTTTTTAAGATTGGCTCATCTCACTTAGCATGATATTCTCCAATTTCATCCATTTGCCTGCAAAAGCCATAATTTTATTATTCTTTACGGCTGAGGAATATTTCATTGTATATATATGCCACAGTTTCTTTATCCATTCATCAATCTAGGGGCATCTAGGTTGGTTCCACAATCTGGCTATTGTGAATTGAGCAGCGAGGAATATTGATGTGGCTGCATCACTGTAGTATGCTGATTTTAAGTCCTTTGGGTATAGGCCAAGGAGTGGGATAGTTGGGTCAAATGGTGATTCCATTCCAACTTTTCTAAGGAATCTCCACACTGCTTTCCAGACTGGCTGCACTAATTTGCAACCCCACCAGCAATGTACGAGTGCACCTTTTTCCCCACATCCTCGCCAACACCTATTGTTGCTTTTATTCTTGATAATCGCCATTCTAATTGGGTGAAATGGAATCGTAGGGTAGTTTTGACTTGCATTTCGCTTATTACTAGAGATGTTGAACATTTTTTCATATATCTGTTGATTGCTTGTAGATCTTCTGTAAAGTGTCTACTCATTCCCTTAGCACATTTGTTGATTGGATTATTTGTATTCTTGGTGTTACGATCCACATGTTTTATATTATATATCCAAAAAGAAATCGTTAGGGTGCAGTTATTGTAATATTTTTGTCTTTCAAGCATTTTGTTAGATTTTAGTGATCTAACCATCACCATTATGTTATTAGATTATTCTGAATTTGGCAGTGTATTTAACTTTATTGGTTAGATTTATAGTTCCATATATTTTAATATTACAGATTACATTATTTCATTTCTTTCAAGGACTGTATCATTTCTTAAGCAGGTCTAATGCTGATGAAGTTCTTCAGCTTTCATTTTTCTAAGCAAGTCTTTATATTTTATTTGTGAAGAATAACTTGACCAAGTAAATTATTGTTGGTTTTCAGGTTTTTTTCTTTCAAAATTTGGATATGTCATTCTAATTAGTCATGGTCTACAGAATTTCTGTTTCAAAACCCACTGATAGACTTGTGGATATACTTTTATGTGAGTGCATTTTCTTTGCTGGTTTTAGAAATCCCTTTTGCCTTTGATTTTTTACTTTTTTTGCAATGTGTCTCAGTGAAGTTCCCTTTGGACTGAAGGTGTAATGGGATCTAAAAACTTTATTATTTGGGTGTTCCCACATGTATCCAGATACGTGGTTTGGATTTAAATTGGCCCCCAAGAGCTCATGTGTGAGACAATGCCAGAAGGGTTAGAGGAGAAATGATTGGGCTAGGAGAGTTTTGACCTAATCAACAATTAATTCCCTGATGGGATTTACTGAGTGGTAACTGAAGGCTCATCACTAAAAAATTAAAATAAAATACTTGACAGATAGATCATTAAGTTAAGCAAATTAATGAGCCACTGTTAATATCTCTTGTGATTTATACTTCAGTATATTTGAATTTACATTGTGTTTCTTTCTTTCGTTTTTTGTACCAGGAATTGAGTCCAAGGACACTTAACTACTGAGCCACATCTCTTGCCCTTTTTACTTTATTTATATTTGAGCTTCAGATAGGGTCTTGCTATGTTGCTTAGGGTTTCAGTAGATTGCTGAGACTGGCCTCAAACTTGCCATCCTCCTGCCTCAGTCTCCCAATTTATATATGAATACACAACCAATGTAACTCCACATAACATACAACCACAATAGTGAAAGCCTAATTGGAACAAGTAATACATATTCTGGGTTTGTATAATATGTCAAAACACACTCTGCTGTCTTGTATATGTAGAAGGAACAACTAAATTTAAAAAGAGACCTTTTAGGATTTAATTTCCATGTCATATAATTCCCTTTGTCAAAGCAAATAATTAAATGTTGTAAAAATATATATACATCATGTAGTAATCCCCACAATATAATAAAACATTTTTAACCTCATGAATATATTCCTGAAGGTCAAGGGATGAAATGGAAAGTTACATTTGAATAACCATTTGTTCTTTCTGCTTTGAGTCCATTCTTGGGGCTATCTAGGGGCCTCACCTCAAGTTCTCTTATTAGTATAAATTCAGAAGTGGTTAATAAGGGGCTCCTTATGAATGAAAATGGAGATACTCTTATCCAGGTAATTCAATTGCTTTTCGAACCTCTGGAAAGTTACCTGGCTAAAGGCCAAATCGATTTCTTATAATAACAAAATAGATAAGGCTTCTCTGTACATTCATTTATACATTTTTATGTAAATGTGTTTCTATGTTAATGGAAACAGTTGTATAAAGACAGAGAGTTGTTAAACACTACTGAACATTTGTGCCTAAAGATCACAGTAATATAACCCTAGAATAGAATCTAATTAAGACAGTGTTGGCGAGCAAATGAAAAGTTAAATATTTAGACATTTGTGAATGTACTTCAGTTTTCTCAATAACAAGATTACCTTGAAAATTTGGAGAAAATACTCTAGTTGTGGTAGATTGTTGGAGACTCTTCAAATAATACTGCTTAGAAAATAATGATGTCTTAAGGAAATCACAGCGGCTATGGACAATAGGGTATATTTTGGACAGAATGATGACAAAGGAAAAATCATAAAAATCTTTGAAACTTTTGGCTTATTGGATGGAAAGTGAAGTCATTTTCCGTAATGAGGAACACAAGAAGAATATCAGAATAGGAGGGGAAGTAGGGGGAGAAGATTTAATGGGTTGCTTGGGGGCACACTCAGTAATAAGATGAATGAAAACACACACTTCTGTGTCAGGAAATAATCAAAGTTAGTCATACACAATTTAGATATATGTCCATTAGAGGAATTTCTGGATCATATTAATTTTTATATGGTTTTAAAAATTTCTATATTGTTTTCCATAATAGTTGCATTAATTTATATTTTCATCAATATTATATGAGTTCACTTTCTTGAAATCCACACTAGCGTTTTTTATTGTTTGTCTACTAAATCATAACCATTCTAAATGAGGCAAGATGATATCTCATTGTGTTTTTGATTTTCATTTCCTTGATGATTAATGTGAACACACTTCAGAATAATTATTTCTGTATTTTTATAGCACCATAGAGTAACTATTGTTTAAGACAATCTATATTTTCAACATTAGTAGAAGCATATGAAATTCCCAACACATCAAAATGATTAATTTTTGAATAAATGAAAATTTTTATTACCCTGATTTATTATATATTTATCACATATATTGAATTATGATGACGTATCACAAAAAGATGTACAAATATTGTCTCAATAAAAAAGTGATAAAAATATTGGGAGTCCTCACGAAAGTATTTAAAGAATTTGAAGTGTACTCAACATTAATAGGTGTAGCGTGATTGAATATATCCAAAATATGTAGAATTTGAACTAGAATAATGAATAACAATGAAGTGTTTGAACTTTCACCATCTAATAGCATGCTAACTAACTTAATTATTAGTTAAAGATTAATCACTCCTATGTGTTCATTTATATGCATTAAAGGAAGTTTATTTCTGCAGTAATAGTGTTTTAGTTAACTTTTTTCAGTGCTACGACCAAAAGACCTGACAAGAACTTAGTGGAAAAGTTTATTTTGGCTCATGTTTTCAGGAGCTGCAGTCCATTAACTGCCAGCTTCATTGTTCTGGGCACAGGGTGAAGCAGAACATCATGTCAGAAGTATGTGGTAGAAGAAAGCAGCTCAGAACATGGCAACCAAGAAGCAAAGAGAGCTCTGCTCATCAAAGGCAACATATAAATCCCAAAAGCACATCGCCAATGACCTACTTTCTCCAATCACACCCTACTTGCCTACAGTTGTTGTCCAGTTACTCCATATCAGTGGATTAATCTACTGAGTAGGTTCTGCCTCTCATAACCTCATCATTTTACCTTTGGAAATTCTTACATTGTCTCACATATGAGCTTTTGGGGGATGTATAATTACTAAATCATAACATTCCACCTATGGTTCCCCAAAATCTCATGCCCATTCACAATGAAAAATACATTTAGTCAATTTCCAAAAATCCCCATAGTCTTAACGGTTCTTGCATTTATCAAAAGTCCAAGTTCAAAGTCACTTCCAGTCAAACACTCAGCATGAGCTCCCGCAGAAATCAAAAGCAAGTAACATCAATACCAAAATCCAAATGGGAAGACAATTTCTGTAGCTCTATATCTATCGTCTAGAGCTTATGGTATTGTAATGTTCTCTCCAAAGAGCTTGTGTAGCTCTGACCCTGTGGTTTGTCTCGTTGGATCCCACATACCCTCTCCCTTGACTTGTTTCTGCTTGATTCCTGCCAATTTCCTAGGCAAACATTCCATGTTACAAACCTCTCTTAATCTTGGGAGTCTCCACTGCAGCTTTGATTTTCTTCTCACCTTTTTATGAATTACCCACTCAGGGGCAGACTGCAGGAACTCCAATGTTTATACAATTTGGCTAACCTCTCACACCATTCTCTGAAATCTTGGTGGAAACATCCAGGAACCCTTAATTCTAACCTTCTGCATTCTTGCAGAACCAGCACCATGTGGCTGATGCCAAGGTCTGCTACCATCACGAGCAGCAATGAAACCTCTTGGGACTATGATTGTAACAGCTTCTGAGTACCTGTATGCCTGAGTGAATTTGCACAGTTAAGCAAATTCCTAGGCCCCTTTGTAAAGCAGAGTGCCCCGATGGTGTTGTCTCAAGTGAATTTGTTGTACTTTTACACCTTGAGACCGAGATGGGTGTGATCTTGCCAATTCCTGAGATGCATTTAAGCCATCTTTCCTATTGTCTCTGGGTAAAGTATTTAGCAATTCTTTAATAACTGTAATCATTCAACAACCACAATTACTTAGTTGCAGTTTATTGGCACGTTTCTAGCAAGACTTCAAGTTTTTCAAATCTTTCTGCTCCTTATTATCACAGTAAACCTGACTAAAACCTGCCAGCAATATTTGTGCCACTGACTGAGTATTGTTCTGTCTTGAATTTTTCCACCAGACTAATAATTTCATCACCTTTAAATTTAGTCTCACAGAAAATCTCACATCATGGGCAAAATGTAGACAACTTCATATAACATGCAAGGCCTCTAGTACAAAACTTCCAAGAGTCCTCCTTTGAAGCTTTATGAGCCAGTCTTTACTCTCCCCAGCTTTCTGATTTGAGCTCACATCAGATTTACCTATTGAGCTCTGCTAACAAAATTTTAAAGCTTTTATGGTTTTAATCTCTAAACTTTTCAAAATTTCTCCCCATGCAATCCATACTCAAGGCCTTCTGAAGCATAATTGTCAAATTAGTCACAGCAATAACCCCATTTCTTAGTACCAATTACTGTTTTGGTTTTCATTTATTTATCACTATGACCAAAAGACCTGAGACAAACTTAGAGGAGAAAAATTCTGTTTTGGCCCACAGCTTCAGAAGTTCCATTTATGACTGTTTAATTCCATAGCTCTGTGCCCAGGATAAAGCAGAAAACATGGCGGAAGGGTGTGGCAGAGTGAAGCACCTCAGGACCTGGCAACCAGGTAGCAGAAAGAGAATGCTGGTTACCAAGACAAAGTACAAACTCCAAAGGCACACCCCTAGTTACCTAATTCCACCAGTCACACCCTACCTGCCTACAGTTACCATCCAGTTACTCCTTATCAGTGGATTATTCCACCAATTAGGTTACACCTCTCACAATGTATTCATTTCACCTCTGAATATTCTTGCATATTTTTACACACGAACTTTAGTGGAAGACCTCTTATCTAAGCCATAACAAGTAGCTATTGTTTGAAAGACATAAAAGTTTTCTTTAATGTATGCTGGCATAAAACAATTGGTAAAACAAATAACTTAACAAGTGTATACAATTGATGTGTCAAGATGTCTTCCTTATATGAAGTGAATAGTTTACAAGTTGGGATGTCTGGTGACAATGGTATAGAAAAACATTCTTTATTAAGTACTACATGTAGATAAGTAGTAAATAAATATGTTCCTTGAAGTTCTCACAATGGTAAAGGCATATTTTTTCTGTTTATAATTTAAAAGTATTCTTTTTGCTATCACTTAACACACTGTAAATACACTTGTTCTCATAAGTTCCTTCTTGTGTTGTTAGAATGATATTCTCTATAGGGACATCTTTTCTTTCATAAGTATTTCATTTATACCATACCTCTTGAGGAAAATCTTTTTCTTCTATATAATTCAGAGTAAATAGCAATAGTAGATTTTCAAGTCATTTTCATAGCCATTCAGGTATAGTGAAGCTAGAATTAAAGAGACAGGAGAAACAAGAGGTATATATTTCTGTATCCAAAACATACTTCCCAACACAGTTTATAATACAATGGAAGACTAGATGAATATCTTCATAATGAATCAGCATGGTATTGCAGTGTGACTCAACAAATATTCCTTACAGGCATATCCTGGGAGAAAACATCTCTCTCAGTTATGTGAATGGTCTTACAAACAATCACACACCTAATATATATGTATGTATGTAGACATTTATCTTCATATAAATTAATCAGAATTGTGGCATATATGTGCATATATTAAACATAATTTGATCAATTTCACTCCCAGATACCTCCTCTACCCTCTGTTTCTCCCTCCTGAGCCAGGGGTTGTGGTACATGCCTGAAATTCCAGATACGTGGGACACTGTGGCAAGAGGATGGCTTTGTGAGTTCAAAGCCAGCCTCAGGAAATTAGCACAATTTAGCAAGACCCTTTCTAAAAATAAATAATATATATATATATATATTTTTTTTTTAAAAGAGGTCTGGGGATGTGGTTCAGTGTTTAAGTGCCCTTGTGTTCAGTAACCAAAACCAAAAAAAAGGGGCCTTGAAACATGTGACAAGAAGTACAGGCAAAATGAGATCCATCAAAGAGAAACAGTAAAGTTGACTTTTCTAAGATACGAGAGCATATACACCTTTTATACTCTGGAAATAATAGAGATTAAGGAACAGAA
Source organism: Sciurus carolinensis (assembly GCF_902686445.1). Taxonomy (NCBI): domain Eukaryota; kingdom Metazoa; phylum Chordata; class Mammalia; order Rodentia; family Sciuridae; genus Sciurus; species Sciurus carolinensis. Next base: position 46,969,467 of record NC_062232.1, read on the forward strand.
AAAAAAAAACATTTGACTTTCTCCATTACACTCTTTTTTTATATTTATTTATTTTGATTCATTATAAACAAATGGGGTACAACTTGTTTTTCTGTATATGAAGTAGAGTCATATCATGTACATAGGGTAATGATGTTTGTCTCGTTCTGTTATTTATCCTTCCCCCCACCCCTCCCACCCCTCTTTTTCCTCTGTACAATATATCCTTCCTCCATTTTTGCCTCCCTCCCACCCCCCGTTTTGTATCATCATCTGCTTATCAGAGAGTTCATTTGGCCTTTGGTTTTTTTGGGATTATCTCACTTAGCATGATATTCTCCAACTTCATCCATTGGACTGTGACTGCCATAATTTTATTCTTCTATATCACTGAGTAATATACCATTGTGTATATATGCCACAATTTATTTATCCATTCATCAATATTCATGAATTGAAGGGCATCTAGGTTGGTCCACAATCTTGCTATTGTGAATTGAGCAGCTATGAACATTGATGTGGCTGCATCTCTGTAGTATGCTGATTTTAAGTCCTTTGGGTATAGCCAAGGAGTGGGATAGTTGGGTCAAATGGTGGTTCCATTCCAAGTTTTCTAAGGAATCTCCACACTGCTTTCCAGAGTGGGTAGCACTAATTTGCAACCCCACCAGCAATGTATGAGTCTACCTTTTTCCCCACATCCTCGCCTACACCTATTATTGCTTGTATTCTTGTTAATCACCATTCTGATTGGGTTGAGATAGAATCTTACTGTAGTTTTGATTTGCATTACACTTATTACTAGAGATGTTGAACATTTTTTCATATATCTGTTGATTTCTTGTAGATCTTCTTCTGTAAAATGACTGCTCATTTCCTTAGCCCATTCGTTGTTTTTTTCTATTCTTGGTGTAACATTTTTTGAGTTCTTTAGAGATTCTGGAGATTAGTGCTCTATCTGAGTATGTGTGGCAAAGATTTTCTCCCACGCTGTACGCTCTCTCTTCACATTGCTGATAGTTTCCCTTGCTGGTAAAACGTCTTTTAGTTTGAGTCTATCCCAATTATTTATTCCTGATTTTATTTCTTGTGCTTTGGGAGTCATGTTAAGGAATTCTGCACCTAAGTCGACATGATAAAGTTTTGGACCTACTTTTTCTTCTGTAAGGTGCCGGGTCTCTTGTCTGATTCCTAGATTCTTGATCCATTTCAGTTGAGTTTTGTGCAGGGTGAGAGATAGGAATTAAGTTTAATTTTGCTGCATATGGATTTCCAGTTTTCCCAACACCATTTGTTGAAGAGGCTATCTTTTCTCCATCGTACGTTTTTGGCACCTTTGTCTAGAGTGAGAAAACTGTATTTATATGGGTTTCTCTCTGTGTCCTCTATTATGTATCATTGATCTACCTGTCTATTTTGGTGCCAATACCTTGGCGTCTTTGTTACTATTGCTCTGTAGTATAGTTGAAGTTCTGATATTGTGATACCCCCTGCTTCACTCTTCCTGCTAAGGATTGCTTTAGCTATTCTGGGTCTCTTATTCTTCTAAATGAATTTCATGATTGCTTGCTCTGTTTCTATGAGGTACTTCACTGACATTTTAATTGGAATTGCATTGAATTTGTATAGCACTTTTGGTAGTAAGGCCATTTTGACAAAATTAATTCTGCCTATCCAAGAACATGGGAGATCTTTCCATCTTCCAAAGTTTTCTTTAATTTCTTTCTTTAGTGTTCTGTGTTTCTCATTGTAGAGGTCTTTCACCTCATTTGTTTGATTGATTCCTAAGTATTTTATTTTTGGAGGCTATTGCAAATGGATTTGTTTTCCTAAATTCTCTTTCAGAGGATTAATCACTTATGAAAAACAATGCATTAGATTTATGAGCATTGGTTTTATATCCTGCTACTTTACTGAATTAATTTATAAGTTCAAGAAGTTTTCTGCTTTTCCTATTTGTATCCCTTTAATTCCCATGGTCTGTCTTATTGCTGTGGCAAGTGTTTCAAGGACGATGTTGAATAGAAGTGGTGAAAGAGGGCATCCCTGCTTTGTTCCAGTTTTTACATGGAATGCTTTCAGTTTTTCACCATTTAGAATGATATTGGTCATGGGCTTAGCATAGATAGCTTTTACAATATTAAGGAATGTTCCTACTATCCCTATTTTTTCTAGTGTTTTGAGCATGAAGGGGTGCTGTATTTTATCAAATGCTTTTTCTGCATCTATCAAAATAATCATATGATTCTTGACTTTAAGTCTGTTGGTATGGTGAATTACATTTATTGATTTCTGGATGTTGACCCAACCTTGCATCCCTAGGATAAAACCCACTTGATCGTGGTGCACTATCTTTTTAATATATTTTTGTATGTGATTTGCTAGTATTTTGTTAAGGATATTTGCATCTATGTTCATCAGGGATATTGGTCTAAAGTTTTCTTTCCTGATGTGTCTTTGTCTGGTTTTGGTGTCAGGGTGATACTAGCCTCATAGAATGATTTGGAAGGGCTCCCTCCTTTTCTATTTCCTGAAATAGTTTGAGGAGTATTGGTATCAGTTCTTCTTTATGACATTATCCTATATTTAGAAGATCCATAAAACTCCACTAGAAAACTTCTAGGAATAATAAATGAATTCAGCAAAGTAGCACGATATAAAATCAATACACATAAATCTAGTGTATTTCTATCCATAAGTGATGAATCCTCTGAAAGAGAAATTAGGAAAACAACTCCATTCACAGTAGCCTCTAAAAACATAAAATACTTGGGGATTAAATTAACAAAACAGGTGAAAGACCTCTACAATGAAAACTACAGAACATCAAAGAAAGAAATTGAAGAAAACCTTCGAAGATGGAAAGATATCCCATGTACTTAGACCGACAGAATTAACATTGTGAAAATGGCCATTCTACCGAAGGCACTACACAGATTCAATGCCATTCCAATTAAAATCCCAATGACATTCCTCATAGAAATAGAGAAAGCAATCATGAACTTCATCTGGAAGAACAAGAGACCTCGAATAGCCAAAACAATCCCGAATAGAAAAAGTGAGACAGGAGGTATCACAGTACTAGACATTAAACTGTATTACAGAGCAATAGTAACAAAACGGCATGGTGTTGGCACCACAATAGACAGGCAGACCAATGGTACAGAGTAGAAGACACAGAGACAAAAACACATAAATACAGTCACCTCATACTAGATAAAGGAGCCAAAACATACAATGAGGAAAAGATAACCTGTTCAACAAATGGTGCTGGCAAAACTGGAAATCCATATGCAGTAAAATGAAATTAAATCTCATCTCTCACCATGCACAAAACTCAACTCAAAATGGATCAAAGACATAGGAATTAGACCAGAGACCTTGCACCTAATAGAAGACAAAGTATGCCCGAATCTTCATCATGTTGGCTTAGGATCAGACTTCCTCAAAAAAACTCCCAAAGCACGAGAAATCAAAGCAAAAATCAATAAATGGGATGGACTCAAACTAAAAAGATTTTTCTCAGCAAAGGATGCAATCAAGAATGTGAAGAGGAGGTTCAAGATGGCGGACTAGAGGGCGGCTGCATTTCATGTTGCTCCAGGACCCAAGATTCAAAAGAGGAGATAGTGACTTGGGACCAACTCAAAGCCGCCGGGGGAGTTCCTCCCATAGGGGAGGCGTCCCCGATGGGGCAGTAGCCCTGGAACGCAGAGAACTTTGTGAAGTACAGTGACTCGGCGGGTCGCCCCTCCCCCGCCGGAGCGGTAAAAACAGACAGCGAAAAATGGCGGATTGAAGTTTCCAGGACTGCGGGCAGCTTCTCTAACCTAAGGAGACTCGTCTGCGAAGGGTGAGGCTCTCAAGCCCAGGAGGGAGGTCCGGGCCCCTGGGAACGTTGCCTGCGAAGGCTGCCCTGCCCAGGCGGCAAGACACACCTCCCCTGCTGGAGCAGTGAACTCGGAAAGCGGGGAACTTTGCAAGGGAGGTTGTGCGACACACCGCTTGGTTTTGAAGCGATCTGCCAGGGCTCCAGCGGCTGCCAGAGAAAGAGTGGGGCGGCGAGTTGTTTGGATCCAGCAACCGCCTGAGCAACGGGGAGGGGGCTGCCCAGAGGAGGTGGAGGTGCGCAGTGAGTGCCTTGGTCTCCAAGCGCCCACACCTGGAGGAAGAGACGAGCGACGGGTCACTGGGACTTGGAGCATATGTACGAGGTTCCAAGTGACTGCTCAGAGGGCGGGTCGCATAACCAGGCGATTAGGTGCATAGCAAGGTCCGGTCCAGGGACCTAGGCACCTTTTCTTGAATGAACTACACAGAGACGAGCTGAGGGGCGAAGTGAAGGTTCCAGGACTTCAGGCAGCGTCTCTGAGAAGGAACAACCTAAGGAGACTCGTCTACGAAGGGTGAGGCTCCCAGGCCCAGGAGGTAGGTCTGGGCCCCTGGGAAGGCTGCCCTGCCCAGGCAGCAAGACACATCTACCCTCATTGGAACAGTGAGCTCGGAAAGTGGGGAACCTTGCAGAGGAGGCCGAGCAGCACACCGCTTGGTTTTTTGGTTTTTTGGACCAATCTGCCAGGGCTCCGGGGGCTGCCAGAGAAAGAGTTGGGTGGCGAACTATTTGGATTCAGCAACTGCCTGAACAACGGGGAGGGGGCTGTCCTGAGGAGGTGGAGGTGCGCAGTGAGTGGCTTGGTCTCCAAGCGCCCACACAGAACACCTGCCTGGAGGAAGAGACGAGTGACGGGTCACTGGGGCTTGGAGCATATGTACGAGGCTCCAAGTGACTCTTCAGAGGAGGGGTCGCATAGCCAGGTGATTAGGTGCAAAGCACGGTCCGAGCCGGGGATCTAAGCACCTTTTCTTGAAAGAGCTACACAGAGACCAGCTGAGGGGTGGAGCGAAGGTTCCAGGACTGTGGGCAGCTTCTCTGAGGAGGGGCCACCTAAGGAGACTCGTCTGCGAAGGGCAGGGCTCCCAAGCCCAGGAGGTAGGTCCAGGCCCCTGGAAACGCTGCTTGGGAAGGCTGCCCTGCACAGGCGGTAGTTGTGGACTGAGGGGAACCTCTAGGAGGGGAACGGACTAGTGAGACCTCCCCACCGGGTGGGTCTTCCCCGCCGAGTGAGGTTTTCCCACAAAGACAGTAAAACCAGAGACACAGGCCCAAACAGGCATTGCCTTAGCCCGCAGTCTAGCTCCCCTTTGGATGACCATTGGTCAACAAGTAGAGGCACCTCTGCCCTCTAGCAGGGAATATACCCCACCTGAAGACCACCACCCCTAGAGAGGCAGCTACCTAGGGGAACACCGAAGTATCAACTTCCTCTAAGACTTCAGGCTACTGAAGGATAAGAGGGGATACACTAGCAATCTTCAGGGACATTATAAGTCAATAGAGGAAATCTGCAACATCTCTGCAGTCCACTGATACCTGAACAATATGAGAAAACAAGGGAAGAAAATGCCTCAAACAAATCTGGATGTTATATCAATAAAATCCAATGACAGCATGGCAGAAGAAATGTCAGAAAGGGAGTTCAGAATGTACATAATCAACATGATAAGGGAAGCAAACGATGAAATGAAAGAGCAAATGCAGGCATTGAATGAACGCACCAATAGACAGTTAAAAGAGCAAATACAGGAAGCAAAAGACCATTTCAATAAAGAGTTAGAGATATTGAAAAAAAAACAAACAGAAATCCTTGAAATGAAGGAAACAATAAACCAAATTAAGAACTCCATAGAAAGCACAACCAATAGGATAGAACACCTGGAAGACAGAACCTCAGATATTGAAGACAAAATATTTAACCTCGAAAACAAAGTCGAACAAACAGAGAAGATGGTAAGAAATCATGAACAGAATCTCCAAGAACTATGGGATATCATGAAAAGGCCAAATTTGAGAATTATTGGGATTGAGGAAGGCTTAGAGAAACAAACCAAAGGAATGAACAACCTATTCAATGAGATAATTTCAGAAAATTTCCCAAATCTGAAGAACAAAATGGAAAATCAAGTTCAAGAGGCTTACAGGACTCCAAATACACAAAATTACAACAGACCCACACCAAGGCACATTATAATGAAAATACCTAACATACAAAATAAAGACAGAATCTTAAAGGCTGTGAGAGAAAAGAACCAAATTACATTCAGGGGGAAGCCAATACGGATATCAGCAGATTTTTCAATCCAGACCCTAAAAGCTAGAAGGGCCTGGAATAACATTTTTCAAGCCCTAAAAGAAAATGGATGCCAACCAAGAATCTTATACCCAGCAAAACTTACCTTCAGATTTGACAACGAAATAAAATCCTTCCATGATAAACAAAAGCTAAAAGAATATATAAAAAGAAAGCCAGCATTACAGAACATTCTCAGCAAAATATTCCATGAAGAAGATATGAAAAACAAAGAAGCAAATCAGCAAAGGGAGGAGATATCCTAAAGGAACTCTCAAATAAAGAGGAACCAAGTCGTGTCAAAAATAAGCAAATAAATGAATAAAATGAGTCAAATGACCGGGAATACAAATCATATCTCAATAATTACCCTGAATATTAACGGCCTGAATTCATCAATCAAAAGACATAGACTGGCAGATTGGATAAAAAAGAAAGATCCAACAATATGTTGCCTTCAAGAGACTCATCTCTTAGAAAGAGATACCCAAAGACTAAAGGTGAAAGGATGGGAAAAAACTTACCATGCACATGGACCCAGCAAAAAAGCTGGGGTATCCATCCTCATTTCAGATAAAGTGGACTTCAAGCCAAAGTTAATCAGAAGGGATAAAGAAGGATATTTCATAATGCTTAAGGGAACCATAAATCAGCAAGACATAACAATCATAAATATCTATGCCCCAAACAGTGGCTCACCCATGTATGTCAAACAAATCCTTCTCAATCTCAGAAACCAAATAGACCACAATACAATAATACTAGGTGATTTTAACACGCCTCTCTCTCCACTGGACAGATCTTCCAAACAAAAATTGAATAAAGAAACCTTAGATCTCAATAACACAATCAATAATTTAGACTTAACAGACATTTATAGAATATACCATCCAACGAAGAGTGAATACACTTTCTTCTCAGCAGCACATGGATCCTTCTCTAAAATAGACCATATATTATGCCACCAAGCTAATGTTAGCAAATACAAGAAGATAGAGACACTTCCTTGTATTTTATCAGACCATAATGGATTGAAACTAGAAATAAATGAAAGAGCAAAAAACAGAAATTACTCCAACACCTGGAGATTAAACAATATGCTATTATATGAGGAATGGATAACAGAAGATATTAGGAAGGAAATTAAAAAATTCTTAGAGGTAAACGAGAACAAAGAAACATCATATCAAAATCTCTGGGACACTATGAAAGCCGTACTTAGAGGAAGATTTATTTCATGGAGCGCATTTAATAAAAGAAGTAAAACTCAAAAAATAAGTGACCTAACACTACAGCTCAAAGCCCTAGAAAAAGAAGAACAGACCAACACCAGAAGTAGTAGAAGACAGGAAATAGTTAAACTCAGAGCTGAAATCAACGAAATTGAAACGAAAGAAACAATACAAAAAATTGACAAAATAAATAGTTGGTTCTTCGAAAAAATAAACAAAATTGATAAACCTTTAGCCACACTAACAAAGAGAAGACGAGAGAAAACCCAAATCACCAAAATTCGGAATGAACAAGGAAGTATCACAACAGACACGACTGAAATACAAAACATAATTAGAAGCTATTTTGAAAATCTATATTCCAACAAAATTGAAAATTTTGAAGATATCAACAAGTTTCTAGAGACCTATGAATTGCCTAAACTAAACGAGGAGGACATGCACAATTTAAATAGACCAATTTCAAGTAATGAAATAGAAGAAGTCATCAAAAGCCTACCAACAAAGAAAAGTCCAGGACCTGATGGTTTCTCAGCCGAGTTCTACAAAACCTTTAAAGAAGAGCTCATTCCAATACTTTTCAAAGTATTCCATGAAATAGAAGAGGAGGGAACCCTCCCAAAGTCATTCTACGAAGCCAATATCACCCTGATACCTAAACCAGACAGAGACACATCGAGGAAAGAAAATTTCAGACCAATTTCCTTAATGAACATCGACGCAAAAATTCTCAACAAAATTTTAGCAAATCGCATACAAAAATGTATTAAAAAGATAGTGCATCATGATCAAGTGGGTTTCATCCCAGGGATGCAAGGTTGGTTCAACATCAGGAAATCAATAAATGTAATTCACCATATCAACAGACTTAAAGTCAAGAATCACATGATTATTTCAATAGATGCAGAAAAAGCATTTGATAAAATACAGCACCCCTTCATGCTCAAAACACTAGAAAAAATAGGGATAGTGGGAACGTTCCTTAACATTGTAAAGGCCATCTATGCTAAGCCCATGGCTAATATTATTCTTAATGGTGAAAAACTGAAAGCATTCCCCCTAAAATCTGGAACAAGGCAGGGATGCCCTCTCTCACCACTCCTATTCAATATCGTCCTTGAAACTCTAGCCAGAGCAATTAGACAGACCAAAGAAATTAAAGGGATACGAATTGGAAAAGAAGAACTCAAACTATCCCTATTTGCTGATGATATGATTATATACTTAGAGGAACCAGGAAATTCCACCAGAAAACTCTTAGAACTCATAAGTGAATTCAGTAAAGTAGCAGGATACAAGATCAATGCTCATAAATCCAATGCATTTTTATACATAAGTGATGAATCTTCAGAAAGAGAAGTTAGGAAAACTACTCCATTTACAATAGCCTCAAAAAAAATAAAATACTTGGGAATCAATCTCACAAAAGAGGTGAAAGACCTCTACAATGAGAACTACAGAACACTAAAGAAAGAAATTAAAGAACACCTTAGAAGATGGAAAGATCTCCCATGTTCCTGGATAGGCAGAATTAATATTGTCAAAATGGCCATACTACCAAAAGTGCTATACAGATTCAATGCAATTCCAATTAAAATCCCAATGATGTACCTTGCAGAAATAGAGCAAGCAATTATGAAATTCATCTGGAAGAATAAGAAACCCAGAATTGCTAAAGCAATCCTTCGCAGGAAAAATGAAGCAGGGGGTATTGCAATACCTGAACTTCAACTTTACTACAAAGCAATAGTAACAAAAACCAACTTTTTATTTTGTCAACTTTTTGATACTTTCTTCTGTTTCAGTTTCATTGATTTCTGCTCTGATTTTAACTATTTTCTGTCTTCTACTACTTTTGGTGTTGGTTGGTTCTTCTTTTTCTAGGACTTTGAGCTATAACTTTAGGTTGTTTATTTGTTGACTTTTTCTTCTCTCTTTAATGCGCTCCATGCAAAGAATTTTCCTCTTTGTACTGCTTTCATAGTGTCCCAGAGATTTTGATATGTTGTATCTTCATTCCTGTTTACCCCTAAGAATTTTTGTATTTCCCCCCCAATGTCTTCTGTTATCCATGCATCATTCATTGGCATATTATTTAATCTCCGAGTGTTGGAGTAGTTTCTGTTTTTTATTTTGTCATTTATTTCTAATTTCATCCCATTATGATCTGATAGAATACAAGGTAGTATCTCTATCTTTTATTTTTGCTACGAGTAGCTTTGTGGCATAACATATGGTCTATTTTAGAGAAGGATCCATGTGCTGCTGAGAAGAAAGCGTATTTGCTCATTGATGGATGGATGGAATACTCTACATATGTCTGTTTTGTCTGAATTATCGATTTTGTTATGGAGATCTATGGTTTCTTTGTTCGATTTTTTTTTTTTGGAAGATCTGTGCAATGGTGAGGAAGGTGTGTTAAAGTCTCCTAGTATTATTGTGTTGTGGTCTATTTGGTTCCTGGAATTGAGAAGGATTTGTTTGACGTACATGGATCAACTATTTTTGGCAGCATAAATATTTGTGATTTTTTTGTCGTGCTGATTTATGCTTCCCTTAAGGAATATGAAATGTCATTCTTCATATCTTTTCACTAATTTTGGCTTGAGTTCTGCTTTATCTTATGTGAGGATGGGTACCCCCGCTTTTTTACTGAGTTCATGTGCATGGTATGTTTTTTCCCATCTTTTCACCTTTAGTCTGTGGGTATCTTTTTTATGAGATGAGTCTCTTGGAAGCAGCATATTGTTGGGTCTTTCTTATTAATCCAATCTGCCAGTCTCTGTCTTTTGATTGATGAGTTCAGGCCATTAACATTCAGGGTTATTATTGAGATATGATTTGTATTCCTGGTCATTTTGGCTTATTTTTGGTTTTTAAGTTGACTTGTTTTCTCATTTATTTGGCTATAAAATAAAGCACATGGGCTCTCGCTCTTCGTGACCTGCCTACCAAATCCTGCGGTTCACTCGTAATTGAGACTTTGTCTTTATTTCTTTTATTTCTTATAACCTTTAGTTTTCTCATTCCTACTCACCACCTATGTATGAACTGCCATTGCTGAAGAGGAATGTCACCTCATTTAATATGCCTCTCAGTTGCATCCAGTCATTGTGAGTAGCACTGTGAGAAGGCAAGCCTGTCAATAACATCAGACATCTTTATTGGTAGTTGCTAGCATGTCTCAGCTGCCCACATAGTCTTTTGACCCACGTGCTTTAATCTGCAATGTGGCCAAATTGCAGTTTCTTTTGTTGCCAGTTGGTCAGCCTCATCATATTACTGAGCGAGAAAAGAATGAGAGCCCTCCAATAACTAAAATTATTATATTTTATTTATTTTACTAGGAAGTGGAAATCCCTGAACTTTATCTGTCATAGCCTGAGGAATAAACTTTGTTTTACCTAATCAGATTACAACCAAGAATTTCACCAGTAAGTCAGGTTCCTAAATTTTGTCAGCACTCACAGTCCATTATCTTCTTTGCAAATGAGACAAAATTTTGTGTGCAGTCTCAGTAAGTACTGAAAAAGATACAGAAATGAGAAGAATTCATCAACATAATGAAACATTTTTGCCAGTGAAGGTTAACGTTTCTAAATCTTGTACTACCATACCATGACACATGGTGGTGCAAGAATTATCCTTGAGGTAACACCATAGACCTCTATTGTTGGTCTTGCCACGTGAAAGCAAATTGTTCATGACTCTCAGGGGCCATATTTATGCTAAAGAAGCCATAAGCAAGATCTAGTACACAATGATATGTTCCCAATTTCATGCTGAGTTTATCTAAAGTGGTGGCTATGTTGGGAATGATTGCGTAAAGTAGAGATCACCTAATTTAATTCCCTGTAATCTATTGTCATGGGCTGAGTTCCATTTAGTTTTCTTATGAGCCATACTGGTAAGAGAGTTGATATTGTTTGCTGGCAACAATTTTGCAGGTGCAGGCAACAACAGAGGAGTTTTTACCATGTTCTCTTAATATTGTGCGCATATTGACTTTAGAGTTGCCATGTGTCATTTCCATACATCACACTGCCTCTGTGAAAGGGCTTAAACCCTGCACCCCCAGTTGAGTAAGGAAATAAAAATAATTATAATTTTCAGTACTTACTATGCACTGGACAAATCTATGTGACTTTATACAGTCATCATAATAACCTAATGAGATTGGTGCTGTTTTTCCTCTACCACTTTACAGAGGGAAAAATTGAGGGTCAGAATAGCTACATAATTTTTCTAATGTCAGATATGAGATTGAAATCTAAGTAAGTTTGGATTCTGGGACTGTACACTTTCTGATAATCAACATTTTTCTCTAAGCCTTAGAGGGTCAACTTTCTCTAGATAACAAAGATTCCATTTTCATTATATGTGTGGTAATTCTATGCAAACAATGGTATGTAACAGTGCATAGCAAATTACACTATGCCATAGTTAAGAATAGATTTTAATAGATTTTGTACATCACATAAGAATGTGTGTGTGTGTGTGTGTGTGTGTGCATGCACGCGCATGTGAGTGTGTTGTAAGGTAGTTGTGCACATATCAGCATTTTGATAAATACCAGATCAGGGATGAGTAGGATGTAATTTTGCTTTGTAACTTTGTGTGAACAATAGCTGGTCCTATGATATAGAATATTACACAATAATAGAAAACTTTGCTTCTGTTTATGCTGTTTTTTCTGCCTAAAGAACACTCATACCCCAACCTTCTGTCCCATATAATTAATGCCTGTTCCTCATTGTGGACATAATTCAAATGTCACCTAACCTAGGATTCCCTCTGAAATTATACTTTATAACTGAATGAACTACTTCTTGACCTTTTAAAAATATGTGGAATATTTCAGATAAAAAAACCTAAAAAGAAGTATAATGAACTCCTATATACCCACAACCCAGTTAAATAAAAGTTTTATATATGTTGTTGAGATTCCTGTTAGCAGTGTCATCAGTTTTGAATTATAATTTTATACATATTTATATACGATAGAAAACAATTGCTATATTGAGAGAATCCAAATCTTCCTCTTGACTATTTTTACCAATGGTTGCACCAGCATATTCCTTCTCACTTGCAATATATGAGCATTGCTGATCCTCACCAGAGTATGAAATTGTAAAATTAAAAAAATTAATGCTGACTCTACGAATCTCTTTCATCCAGAATAAAATTTAAGCTTTTTCAGACAGGTACCTTGTTTTATTCATTTTTCTATCCAAAAGCTAAAGCTCAGTGTTTGGAAAAAGTAGGTACAAGTATACATATTTACTTCTATTTTTCTCCCTAGTTTCCAACACAGTTCTTGGTACAAAATGGCTCAGTCAATATTTCTTTCTCAATGCAGTAATCCAAATCTTCAAGGATAATATTGTAGATTTGATGACTCTTCCCAAGGTAAAATTCTTTGTCTGATGTTTCCTTAGAAGGCAGCTGTATATAGATGCAAAATTCCAGGTTATGACATCTAGTATATCCTTCTACCAACCCATCACCATCTTATGTTAATTAAAATATGTTTTCTGCACTGTTTTTCATATCTCATGCTTACAATCTATTATTTTCTGTTTTTTTTTTCTGGTTTTAACACTTACCACATTGTATTTCTACTCATATTCTTCTTCTTGGCCTTATTTGGAATATTTTCTCAGAATATTTTGCATTCAGCTTCTCCTCAAAATGTGACCCCTAAATGCACTGTTAATGCAGCATAACAGAAACTCTGGCAATCAGTTGACCCAGATTCCCTGGTACCCTCTGACCTGGTGGACATAAATGGTTCTAGGAGCTCCTTCCTGACTGACAAAAAGAACCACCAGTATAGGTGTTCCAAGCCAGACTGGAAACCAGCTATCCCAACTCTTTTACTCTATGTAGTTTTGAAATAATGGAGACAAGTGGTCTTCTAAAAAGTTAATTCCCACTTAGTAAATTTCGTATTTTTAAAATTATCCTACATAGAAAAGACAGGGGAAGGAAAGAAGGTGATAAGATGTGACAGCAGTATGATCTTTCAGAAACCTAATTAGTGCCAAATAAAAGTAGGGTGACAGTAGTTCTGGGTGAAATACATATGAAGCTCTTTACTGAAAATAAAACACACAATATGATTTTGATTGCATACTAAGGCACAACTTATGAGGAAAGGGCTTTCTTCAGTTGGGTATATTCCTTAGATAATTGAGGGGAAAGCTAAGGAATAGCTCTATCTTATGAGGGGTTTGATTTTGTTTCCAAAATGTGGGGTTGGGGTTACTAGAACGTTTTTTCTTTTCTTTTCCTTTCCTTTTTTTATTTTATTTTCTTTCTTTCTCTTCTTTCTTTTTCACTATAACATTTTTAGCAAAGGGAGATCAAGAACTGTAAAGAAAGCTATGGGAAGTATAATGCAACATCTTATTTGGAAGGATCATTTGGAAGGACTGGGAATTTGTTGAGTACTGGTTTGCTCTACACTGACCTTCATCTTTTGTTTATCCAGGGTCACCTGCCCATCTTTTCTCAATGTGATTTTTTTTTATCATTAACCTATGAAAAAGCTTCCCATTTTCCTTGTGCAGAAAACTGAAAAATTATTATTCTGAGGTATGCATTAAAATGTATGACCCTGCCAAAAAGTCTTCTTTCACCATAGCTTACCCTCTTTCAGGGGCAAAAGGTTTTCTTTTATCTAAAGGGAATGATTGTGCCAGTTCAGAATGGCATTCTCTTCATAGGGGGTAATTAATACTAGTATGATGTGATGGTACGCAGTACTTTATGGACATTTTTGACCAATAGTCAGAGGGTAAGAATAACACAGTGAGCACTTATTTGACACAGCTGAAGAGTTCCATGTCTCACTGACCTATATGTAGTCTTGTGTCAGGCCACTTAGTGGCAGGCCCAAACTTCAGTATTCTTGTAGTAGCTTCTGTGGCTGTCACCTTCCTTACAGGCACATTTCTAGGCACCCAGAAGCAAAAGAGGCAATAATTTACTTTAATAACTCTCCTCAGTTACCTTCCAAGAGATGAGATCAGAGAGATATGGAGTAGATGGGAGGATTCCTGAGATAACTATCATTATCTTTGGGGAATGGAGGAATTATATAAACAAAGTCTGGCCTGGCTGCTGGTGAACATACCAGGGTAATATTCGCACACTTTATGCAAACTGATCCATCTCTGAAATAAGCTACCATTTGATATAAAATGTACTGCTGTCAGAAGGTCTTTGGAAGGAGATAAGTGTTTGCAGAACTGCCAGGTAGAAGGCATAGATAAAGCACTTCATCAAGCCATGTAAAATTGATGTCTGGGAGTGGTTCTTTAAGAAGTATGTTCCCAGTCTGCTGATAATTACAATTAGACAGGGGTCAAAGAAGGCAAATGAGAGAATAAGTCAACAATCAGTTGCACACCTGTATTCCTAAGGAGACTACTGGAGGTCTCAGAATTTTTATCTTGAGAGTTAAGTGTTACCAAGCCAAAGTGCCTTATTATTCCTATAGTCTAGAAATAGGTAGTAAAAAGGCGAGGGAATGTGAAAAAGAAAAGCACACCTTGTTGAGTGCAAGATTGTAAATACTGCACCAAAAAATGAGAGAAATGAAGGTAACTGGAGACACTTCTTGGAGCTATGCAAAAATCCCTTATAAACTTGATTAGTTATAGTTCCTTAAAAATAAAAGTTTTCTCCTCAATTACTTAGGTAATTGAATGAGTCACAAAGACAATGCCAATTCATTCTTCCCTTCCCCTTCTCATCCTCTTGAGTTAAAGAGAGCTAACATCAGAATAGAATGACCTAGAGCCTTACAGAACTTTTCCCAACCTGTTGCACTGGATGGAGATGAATACAATCACGTTCCAGTGTTGGTATGGAATAATATGTAGAAACATCATTTTTACATATTTGTTTATATGGCTACATGAAGGTATATTCCACAAAAAGGAAGGAACAATATTTAATTCTAAGATATATTAGCAAAATATCAATCAAAGACTCTAATACTTGCATAATGTATCCATTGTGGGTTATGAATAAAGATATTTGAGCAAGGTAATAGAATGTTGGTTGGCTTACTATATGGTCACACTTTGGATGGGAGAGGACATTCTTGGTGAAGGGTTCTCTTTAATTAGGAGTTAAAAAGAGGCAAGGTACTTCCATTCTTGCTTCTCTTCCCTTGCCTCAGCACAATAGGAGGTGTAGGTAGAGAACAAGGGCAAGCAACAAAAGATGTCTTCAGCAGTGAAGAAGTGGAAGCAGTTATATTAAGCAAGGAGGACTAATCTGAAGTGACTTCACACTCAAGTGTTACCAGGCTGACACATGATTACACTAACAACATAAAATATGAAAGATATCAATCCCAAATCTTGAGCTTCAAAATTACTTTTTTTATTTAACAATTTAAACTGTGGTTATTGTTTGTTGCCTAATCATCTTATTGTGGAATATTATAGAGAGGATTCATGATCAATACTTCATGAAATATTGTTTGTAAGTCCTTTTATGGGGGGCCTTTGGAACTTTCTAAAGAAGTCTATATTGTCCTTGGACCTTCATGCAGTCATATTGAAGTTTCTAATTCATATCTGTCCTAAGAACATGTTATGAGGCAAATGCAATATGCTCACCACATCCCGGACAAAGGTAAATCCACTTGCTTAATGAATCATGGAATGAACTTTTCTTTATGAAGACACTAGGTAGTAGAGGTATGTGTATTACTGAAGAGTTTTTTTTTTTGAACACTTGAGAATTTCTTTCTCCTCATCATGATAACAACATTTGGATCTGTTCTTGGGGAACCCACAGCATAACGTTTGGTTAGGCAAACATAGCAATTGGCAAAGGTGTTGAGCATCAGGGAAAATTCAGAAGATCTACTGTGTAGGTTGCCTCATGAGGATAAACTTCCTGCTATCTCTAGAATTGTAAGTACTCATCTGATATAGGAAGGAGGGAAGAACCAGACTTGGCTCCTCATCACCACCTTCCAGTGATAGCTTGTTACATTTAATCCATGAGATATTCTTAGGGCAGTGGCAAAGCTGTCTTAGACAATTCATAGAAACCATTTCCTGGGTAAATTCTGAAGAAAGGAGCAGCAAGTGAACTGGTTGATTCCCCTAATCTCATCACATCACATTCTTTACCCTTCTTGTTCTATTTTAAATTTTTTGGAATTTATTCTAATTAGTTACACATGACAGTCAGAAGAAGTTTGACATATAATACACAAATGCAGCATGACTTCTCATTCCTCTGACTATGCAGAGTCACAGCAGTTGTGTAATCACACATGTAATAATGTCCATCTCATTTCACCATCCTTCCCACCTTCACACCTCCTCCTCTCCCCTCCCTCTCCTCTGCCCAATCCAAAGTTCCTTCATTCTTCCCTATCCCTCCATCATGGATCAGCATCCACTTATCATAGAAAATATTCAGCCTTTAATCTTTGGGGTATGGCTTATTTCACTTAGTATGATAGTCTCCAACACCACCCATTTACCTGCAAATGCCATAATTTCATTCTTCTTTAAGGCTGAATAATAGTCCATTGTGTATATTTACTACATTTTCTTTATCCTTTCATGTGTTGAAAGGCATCTAGGTTGGTTCCATATTTTAGCTATTGTGAATTGAGCTACTATAAACATTGATGTGGCTGTGTCACTGTAGTATGCTGATTTTAAGTCCTTTGGATATGAACCAAGGAGTGGGATAGCTGGGTCAAATGGTGGTTCCATTCCAAGTTTTCTGAGAAATCTCCATACTGCTTCCATAGTGATTGCAATAATTTGCAGTCCCACCAGCATGAGTGTACCTTTCTCCCCACATCCTTGCCAACACTTATTATTGCTTGTATTCTTGATAATTGCCATTCTGACTGAAATGAGATGAAATCTTAGAGTAGTTTTGATTTTCAGTTCTCTAATTGCTAGAGATGTTAAACGTTTTTATATGTTTGTTGTTTTGTTTGATTGTATATCTTCTGTGAAGTGTGTTCAGTTCCTCAGCACATTTGTTGATTGGATTATTTGTTTTGTTTGTTTGTTTTGAGGTTAAGGTATTTTAACACTTTATATATCCTGGAGATTAGTGCTGTATCTGATGTGTTTGTGGTAAAGATTTTCTCCCATTCTGTAGGCTCTTTCTTCACATTATTGCTTGTTTCCTTTGCTGAGAAGAAGCATTTTAGTTTGAATCCATTTCAGTCATTGATTCTTGATTTTACTTTTTGTGCTTTAGGAGTTTTGTTAAGGAAGTTAGGTACTGAACAGACATGATAAAGATTTTTGCCTATTTTTTCTTCTATTTTGCGCAGGGTCTCTGTTCAGTGCCTAAGTCTTTGATTCACTTTAAATTGAGTTTTGTGCAGGATGAGAGATAGGGGTTAATTTCATTTTACTGCATGTTGATTTCTAGTTACCCAGCACCATTTGTTGAATAGGCTATCTTTTCTCCAATGTATGTTTTTGGCACCTTTGTCTAGTATGAGATAACCTTATTTATGTGAGTAGTCTCTCTGACTTCTACTCTGTACCATTGGTCTACATGTCTATTTTGCTGCCAATACTATGATGTTTTTGTTACTATTGCTCTGTATTATAGTTTAAGGTCTGGTATTGTGATGCCTCCTGCTTTACTCTTCTTGCTAATATTTGCTTTGACTATTCTGTCACCCTACTTGTTCTGAGTCAAGTAGAAAATCTTTCTAATATATCAATAATGGAAATATGAAAGAGCTTGCATTTACATCTCGACTTTGGGCTTTCTAAAACCAAGGGGTTCTGGGTATTTTTAGAAATTTCTTAAGTAGACAGGACCTGGACCTCTCCTCCCCCTCAATGTCCTTCTTACCACTAGTGCTCTTGGGTTGCAAGTGAAAATTTGGTTTTAGTAGCCATGGGGTTCTAAACTCTACCACAGAAGAAACTGGACAGTTGCAGCAGAAGCCCAGACCTCCAAATCCATGAGCAATCATATTTTCTAGGTGCATGCAAGACAAAGGAGAGGAAAGTCAAACTTCTGTCTTTTTTTCAGAGCCATCATTATCCGTGTGTGTAGGTGTATGTGTGTGTGTGTGTGTGTGTGTGTGTGTGTATGTGTATCGCTTGACAATCTAAATAGTGGAAGCAACATTGAACCAGTAGTCACAAGATATGCACGTAAGCCCCTTCCCTTATGTTGGTGTCATTTTTTTATTTAATTGGGATTAGGAAGGAACAAGGGTCTTCCAGGTTCTCATCAATGTGGAATGTTGCTTGTTCCTCTTTTTCTTCCCTGATGATATGAGAGCGAGGGAGAAGAGGATTATTAACCCCCAAATCAGTGAGTATTTCCCCCACTCCAAGCAATCCAGGGAGGAAAAATTTGTCTAGCCTGGTGTGGTTGCATGACCCAGGGTGAATACAGGAGGCACTGCCTAACTTGATGTGATTTGACTGCATAATGACTTTAAAAGGGGGAGGATATAGGGTCAATATTATAGTTTAGATATAAGCTGTCTCCCAGAAGCTCATGTGTGAGACAATGCAAGAAGGTTTAGGAATGAAATGGTTGGTATGAGAGTCTTAACCCAATCAGTGAACTAATCCCCTGATGGGCATTAAATGGATGGTAACTGTAGGCAGGTAGGGTGTGACTAGATGAAATGGGTCATTGGGGATATGCTTTGGGGGTTCATGTTTTGTTCCTGAATGGTGGAGTGTTTTCTCAAGCTATGTGTCTGTCTCTCCGTTTCTCTCTCTCTCTCTCTCTCTCTCTCTCTCTCTCTCTCTCTCTCTCTCTCTCTCTCTCTCTCTCCATCTCTCTCTGTCTGTTGCCTGGTGACGTTTTTTCAGCTGTTTTCCTCTCCCACTCATTTCTTCCATGATGTTTTGCCTCACCTCAGACCCCAAAGAATGGTGTCAAACATCTGTGGACTGAGAACTCTGAATCTGTGATCCCCAAAATAAACTTTTATTCCTGAATGTTATTCTTGTCAGGTATTTTTAGTCACAGCAGTGAAAAAGCTGACTAAAACAGAAATTGGTAACAAGAAGTGGAATCTTTGCTGAGACTGATCTGAACATGTGGTTTAAAAGTTTTTGGAGCTTTTTGGAATTTGTGGGATGAATTTTGAACCATTTAACAATGCAAGCTGGTAAAGCTTTAGAATGTTATAAGTGACCTTAACAGGCAATTGTTTTAGAAATTCAGGTCAGAATGCCAATAACACTGCAGACAGTAAAGATGGGGGCTCATGAGACTACAGAGGAGAAGGAGGACTTTATTGGAAATTGGACTAGATGCCATTTGTTTTATGTTCTGGGTAAGAATTTATCTCCATTGTGTCCGCATCCTGAAACTCTCTGTGAGGCTGAATTTAAAGGTGATAGATGAAATAATCTGTCAGAAGAAATTTCTAGGCAGCATAGCATTCAAGCAGTGGCATGTGTATTATTCACAACTTTTTTTTATGATTTTGGTAATCAGAAGAAGAAAACAAAGGAATAATATTTGAAAATGTGCAGTTTGACCAGAAAACTAAGAAAAACTGGGGTTAAAAATATGTGTTTGTTTAAAGTCAGTATGGTCACTAAAGAAATACTAAAGAATTTGCCCAGAAACTGTAGAAAAAGATGATTTGGGGACTTCTCAAGAATTGGCAAGACCACATCCATCTCATGCTCAAGGGTGTTAAAGTAAAAAGCCCTTTAAGAAAAGACCATGGGAACAATCTACTTTCATGGGAGGACCTAGAAATTTGTTTCACCATTCTCAGCCCCCCAGGCACTCAAAGGCTACTGCAGCCAGAGTCCTTGAAAGCTTAGATACTACCCAAGATGGTGGCAGAGCTTGACAGCAACCATATCATGCTAGTTTTGCAGGATTGCATGATGCTGGAGTTAGGGGATCATGGAAGCTTCTACTAAAATTTCAAAGGAAGGCCTAGGATGTTGGCAAGGTCCAGTAGGTTTGGGGAACCTGTGGGAAGTCCCTGATAGGGTGAGGAATGGAGATTGGAGGAGGAAGGTAAAGCTGCAATGGATACTCCCAAGATTAAGAGATGCCAGTACAGTATCATTTCTACCAAGAAAAGCTGCAATCTGAATGGGGCAACAGGAAAGGAAAAGATCCTTCCACTTTGCTTTCACCTGGGTCTATATAGATACATTTTGTGTGTTGCTACGGACCTGACACATTTGCCTGGGATTTGAAGTCATAGTATTTTTATATCTATATTAGTAGGTGTCCAGGGAATCTGTTTGGTTTTCTTCTGGCCTTGGAATAACATAAAGGTGATAAGCTTGTTATATTTGTAGAGCTATCACAAATATACTTGGCATGCACAACTCCTCTAGAGGTTCTAGAAATTGCTTGCTTTCAAATAAAACTTATGAAATGGGAAATGAGAGAAGTTACCTTATGTGATATGTTGTAGGCAAACAGCTTGCACCACTCATCCAATGGAAAATCCTTGAAGGTTTTGGCTGCTTTAATCTGTAAGAAATGATACTAATATAAACATCTACCAAGAATATTTTGGAGCTTAATCAATGAGGTCTGAATATAATGCAACCCAGTTTTTGATTGGAGAATCTTCAGGTCTTTAAGGAGAGACTAGAATTTGATCTCTCTAGTATTCTTTATTAAAGAATAATTGTAAACATTGGAACATTAGTGAGGAGCACATGTGGAATTACTGAGGCTGTTTCCATAAGGCTAGAAAAACCTGGGTAAGTCGATATGTGTTTAATGGCAACAAGAGATGTAGAACGGGATGGAATGGTGTTATCAGCCTAGCTTGGGGAAGGTGTACCCCACAAAAGCGTGAGAAGTAAAGATTTTTCTCTGAACTTTCTCTTCCTTCCTTCTTCCATGACAATTTAGTAACATTGTTACCATGATATAGATATGAAAAGAATTATTGATTTTAGGAGGAAAGGAGAGTGATGTGAAAAGTAGTAGCAAAGGAAGAGCCCTGTTAATGAGTTACACGGGTAGAGTGCTTTAGTGGAGCACAAAGTTACAGTCAGGAGGTGGGCTGTGGCACTCAAGAGTGGGATCCAGTGGCAGTAGAGAAGATTCTTCCATCTGATCTTCCTTTTCAAGTTCAGGGGATGAATGGTATTTCAAAAGATCCAGGTCAGTCTCCATCAGAACATAATTCTTGTTCTTGCTGACAGCTCTCAGACTGGTCAGAGAGAAAGAGAAACATGAATAATGCAGAACTCATAGTTTTGGATACAAGAGTATATTTTTTAGTTGGAGGGATACCAGAGGGTGACAAATTTTGGAGGAAATCCAAAGGATATTTTGTAAAGATCAAGTTTCTCTTCTTAGAAGCCTTGTATGATTCAGTTTCTTCATATGTTGGGTGGATATGAGAGAATAGAGTTGCATTAGATGATTTTAAAGCTCTTTCTGGTTCTAATATTCTATGACTAGGAGTCCAGCTCCTACATACTAGTTCAAACTTGATTTTAATTGGATTCTTTTTTTTGGGAGAAGTCACTCTCTCTGTTTCACATTTTCCTTGTTTTTACAATTACAGTTTTGCACACAATGGTTTCAAATAATGAATTCTTCTCTGAAAGTCTTAGAAACCATGTACCCTGATTCTACTGCATGAGCATTGAAATTTCAGGAGGTTTCTGTAGCTCTGTAGCTTGTCAAATTCCATTTGATAATGATGATAGATCTATTACTAGTTAAAATATTTTGAGCATCCACTATGTATTATGTACATATCCTGAGTATAGTCTAATTTACTTCTCATACAGGGTAAGTACAATTTTGACTTCCATTTAATAGACTAGAAAACCAAAACTCAGAAGCCAGAATTAAAACTAAGATCTGCCTGGTTCCAAGGATTGTGAATGGAAGATGACTATTTTATTCTATTCTGTCTTCCAGATATAACTCTTCCTACTAATCACAAACAGGGTCAAAGTAGGCACTTCAGCAAAATATAACTAGGGTTTGGCCTTCTCAAAGGACTTAGAAGGGTTGATCAAGCAACTGAAACCAACTGAATATACAGGCCTCACCCTGAAATTAAGAGAAACTTCCTCATGCTGAGAAGGAGGGACATCCCTCCATGATCTAATGGACAATAAGGAAACTGGGAATAGAGATTATCTTCATCTCAGGCCTGTCTAGCATAGGATAACTAATTCTACATATTTACACTTCCTGTCTTTTGTCTCACTGCACAGTTTCTCCTACTTTTAAGCTATGCTTGGCTTCAGACATTTTTGAAGATAGAATCTTTTTTTATGGTACTGGGGATTGAAATCAGGATTGACCATGGAGCTATATCCTGAAGATAGAACTTTTGAAATAATGTTTCTTCTGTCTTCATTCAAAGTTGACTTTGAAAAAAACAAAAAACTATTTGCCTACAAATTTGACTTCAGATATTTCTGGAGCAGCAAGCTCTATAGCCTAATCTTTTCCCCTGGCCAGTATTAGTGCTGACCCATAACACTGCCACCATCATGGAGTCATAATGTCCCTGTGCTAAATTTCTCAGGGCTTTGCAGAGCACCATCCATGGTCTGCAAATAAAACCAGGCTTGGTTAAGCTATCAGACATGGAAATCTGGCTTTCAGGAACTGACTAATATGAGAAATTGTTCCAGATTGCCTGGAGTATGTCGTTTCTGGGCAGTGGTTCACCACTGGAATTTTCAGGCCCTAGATGTGACAATGACCTGCTAGAGCAAAATGGCCTGCTTAACTTCACCCCATCCTGTTTCTCATGGAAGAAGCTCCTGCTGGTTCTCCTTTGGTCTGTACTGCTCTAAATAAAGAAAATGTAGGCTCCTCCATTTTGTTAGAGCCAGACCCTTTTGAATGACTCAACCCATCGCGTCCCCATTCTAAAGATAATTCTGTCTCATATTTTTCTTGATGATAAATAAATTTATTAGTGATTAGTTCACAGGGGGCATTTTCCCTTGTCCTTTTGAAATTTGTTTTTGTTCAGAATTAAGGCAATGAGGTCCTTTCAATATCTATTACTAAATGGTTATGGAAGACTATACTGATATTGACTTTGGTTACCCATTTCTCATAATCATAGGGCTTTCAAAGCCACATAGGGTTAATTCTGATGAGGGATATTTGACACCTGATATGCTTTGTATGATGATATTACACAGAAATCCTGGGGAGATGGAGTGTTCTCCCTCCTTGTTTGATTTTCCACAAACTGGCTTGCCCTGTTGATCCAAACTTGTCCCCAAACATTGCAAAGATAGCAGAGCAAGAAGTTTCTAATATTAGGAACCATAAATATGATTTTCCATCACTGTTTCTAAAATAACATTTACTAAATATTTACCTTTTCTCTTACCCCAACTATGTAATAATCAATGTAACCAACACCTGTAGAGCACACACTACATTCCAGGTCTATGGTCTGCAAATATAACCTCAACAAACCTTCACAATTACCCTAAGGGAGTTGAACTGTTTCTACATTCATGTGATGAAAGAATGAGGCTAAATGATCTGCCTAACTTCAAAGAGTGACTACCAAAGGCCTACAAGATCTTCCCTCAGCTTCACTGGATGTAAGGCCAGGTATTCTGACTCTGTTGGTCTCACTCATACCACTCTATTTTAATTCCTTTCATGAACTTTATTCTTATATTAAGTTTAGCTATGAAATTGACACCATTTGACCACTTTGGAATGCAAAAATAGCAATTGCACATGGTTTAACTCAAACTTTGAGGAATGATATTTTATGCCCCATAAAAGATCCAGCATACCTCCTCATTAACATTCACTTTCCTCATGTGTAAAAGGAGGAGTGAATGTTCTCTTGATCTCCCAGTGTGACTGAGGTAGCAGTGGGGCAAAAGAGGTGAGTTCCCTACTTTAAATTGGCACCAAAGTTCTGGTTACCTTTTCCACCATTCTGCATCTTGATACTCTCTTGCAGAAATGATCATTCCTCTCTCTGTAACTCACTCAACAATCCATTGCAACCTTGAGTGGGAATGAAAACCTATGTGCATTCACACAGAAGGCATTCTTTATTGTCTAGCTTTTATGGTTTGGATTTGAGGTACCTCCCAAAAGCTCATGTGTTAGAAAATGCAAGAAAGTTTAGAGGTAAAGCTGGATGTGGTGGTGCACAACTTTAATCCCAGTGGATTGGGAGGCTGAGGCAGGAAGATCCTGAGTTCAAAGCCAGCACTAAGCAACTTAGTGAAAACCTAAGCAACTCTGCAAGACTCTGTCTCTAAATAAATAATAAAATGGGACTAGGTATGTGGCTCAGTTGTTGAACACCTCTGAGTTCAATCACTGGTACCAATAAAAAAGTTTGGAGATGAAATGTTTGGGTTATGTGAACACTAATATAATCTGTGTTTTAATCTTCTGATAGGATTAACTGAGTGGTGACTGTAGGCATGTAGGATATGACTGGAGGAGGCAATCATTGATGGCACGTCTTTGGGGTATATATTTGGTGAGCTGAGTTTAGTCTCTCCCTCTCCTTCCTGCATCGTGTCCTGATCCACTTTTCTCCACTACATTCTTTTGCCACAATATTCAGCCTCACCTTGAGTCCTGAGGAATGGAGTCAGATGTTTTGATTGAGACCTCTGAAATCTTGAGACCTAAAGTGAACTTTTCCCCCTTAAAATTGTTCCTGAGTTCTTTTGGTTACAGCAATGAAAAAGCTGATTGAAACAACAGCCCATGCTGGAATCCAGTTCCTCTAGAAACAAGGGCCTACAAAATGTTTCCTCAGCTTTTCTTTTCCCTATGGAGTCCTTGGCTGTAATCTGGAGGATAGAATCCCAGGTCTCATATTAGCTTAGCAGAGTTCTTAATAGGCAATTAATGAGATGACTTTACATAGTAACTTTGATTAGGGTCTCTTATTTTTTGTTCCACACATGTGCTTTATTCCACAATTGAAAAAAAACTGATCCAGTCACATTTCTTGGAAATTTTCAAAATGTAAAAGTGCTGCAACTTTCCACACTTCCTCATTGAATAAGCTAGATTATGTTTAGAGAACATGTATGAAAACAATACAGTGAATCCCATTACCATGTACATCTGTAAGAATGGGATTCTGACTAGTCTAAGATATATTCCATGGTTATATAATTATATCAAAATGGATTCTTCTGCCATATATAACTAAAAGGAACCAATAAAAAAATCCCCAGTAACAAGCAAAGAACAGTGCAATGAATCTGATATAGTTTTCCCATGTACAAGAACAAAACAAATGATTTTCTTGATCTTATTAGAATGTTAAAAATACTACAGTAAAATTCATTCAGAAAAATATTCAGTAAATTAGCAGGATACAGGCAAAGCATACAAAACTCAGTACCTTTTCCTGCACAATAACAATTTTGCTGAGAAACCAGTCATGAAATCAAATTCTCGTTGACAACAAAATCTTGGAGTAAAGAAGTGAAATAATTAAATAAATAATTAAATAAAAGATTAAATAATACAGATGAAAGAAATTGAAGAAGACACTAACATGCTGAAGGACCTCCCATATTCATGGAGTGGAAGAACTAATAATGTTACAATGTCATTCAATCCCAAGCAATAAACAGATTCAATGAAATCCCCATAAAAATACCAAAGATAGTCTTTATGCAACTAGAGAAAATTCCTAAAATTCATAAGGAGGCACAGAAGACCTTGAATAGACAAAGCAATCTTCAGTAATAAGAACAAATCTGGAAGCATCACAGACCCTATTTTAAGACATAATACAGATCCATAATAAAAACAAAAAACACCATAGTATTAGCATTAACACAGATATATAAACCATTGGAACAGAAAAGATAATCCAGAAATAAACCCACAAGTCTGCCACCAACTGATTATTCAAAAATCTGTTGAAAATCATGCATTGGTGAAAGGAGAACTTCTTTTACATGCTGCTGGGAAGCCAGGTGTGGTAGGGCACTCCTGTAATCCCAGCATCTCTGGTTGCTGACTCAGGAGAAGGATTGCAAGTTCAAAGCCATCCTCAGCAACTTAGCGAGGCCCTAAGCAAGTTAAGGTGTTTAGGGAGACCCTATCTCAGAATACGACATAAAAAGTCTTGTGGATGTGGCTCAGTAATTAAGCACCCCTGGGTTCAATCCCTGGTTAAAAATATGGTGCTGAGAAAATTAGATATCCACATGCGTAAGAATGAAGCTTGATCCTTGTCTCTCGCTATGTATAAAGACAACTTAAAATGGATCTAATAACTTGAATCAAAGGACTGAAATCTGAAGTACTAGAAGAAAACATAAGGTATGCAGTTGAACTTATTTCATGTAACATGTTGATATCTAGTTCCATCTATTTTCCTGCATGTTTTCTCTCATATGTGGAAGCCAGAGAGGAAAAAAAGAAAGTTGTGGGTGGATCTCTTGCAAATCAAAGGGAGATCAGTAGAGGAACAGAACCAAAGGGTGGGAGACAGGGAGGGAAGAGGAAGGAGGAAGTGCTGGGGAGTGATATTGGTGAATTTATATCATTACACTGGGCACATGAAAGAGTATATAACAACAAAACCCACCATTATGTAAAACTATAATAAACCAGTTAAAAATGTGAAAAAATAAATAAAAGATGCCAGAGAGCTCAAAAAGAAAGTCATTTGGGTTGAGTTTCTGATGTATTTATGAATATAGTTGTTAATCAACAACAACAAAAAAAGACATCATACAGGCAATGCTTTTCTGGTTCACCAAAAGCACAGGAATGATAAGCAAAAATAGAAAAATGAAATTACATCAAAATTAAATCTTCTGCATATCAAGACACACAATGAACATAGGGAAGACTCCCTACAGAATGGGATAAAATATTTGTCAGTTTTTCTTCTGATAGAGGGTTACTATCCAGAGTAAAAAATAATAAAACTGATAAAAGAACTTTAACAATTAAAACATAACTACTCAAATTAAAAATGGGCAAAGGATCTGAATTTCTCAAGGAAGATATATAAATGGCGACGTAATATATGAAATAATGTTCAATGTCATTTTCCATAAGCAAGAACCAAATCAAAACAAAATAAAGTACCTTCTCACCCCACATAGAATAACTATTTTTATTAAAGTGCTGTCAAGAATTTGGAGGAAAGTTTGGAATAGTCACACATGCCTGTAATCCCAGCTATTTGGGAGGCTGAGGCACAGGGATCACAAGTTCAAAGAAAACCTTGGCAACTTAGTGAGACCCTGTCACAAAATAAAAAATAAAAAAGGAATGTGGGTATATTTTAGTGATAAAACACCCCTGGGTTAAATCCCAAGGCCTGAAAAAATAATAACAGTAAACAAATATGGAAAAAAGGAACACTTCTACACTCTGGGTGTAAATGTAAATAAGAGTAACTGCTGTGCAAATAGTGTAGATGTTCTTCAGAAAAACAAAAAATAGAACTACCATATGAGTCAGATATTCCAGTAGGGGATATACATTCAAATGAAATGAAATGAGCAACTAAAGAGATACCCATATGTCCCATATGCTTATTGTGGTACTATTTATCATAGTTAATATATAGAATATGGCTTGCCTATCATTAGATAAATGGATAAAGAAAATGCAGTGTGTGTGTATATATATATATATATACACACACACCCAATGGACTATTGTTCAACCACAAATAAAAATGAAATCCTATAGGGATTGCAAGGAAATAGATGGAATTAGAGGACAATATATTAAGCAAAACAAGTCAGACAACAGAAATATAAGTACTGCATGTTTTCCCTCATAAGAGGAAATTAAAATAATTGCCAACTTGAAAGTAGAATAGTGATTACTAGGGACTGGATAGGATACAATGGGGAGCATACATGGGTGGAAGGAGGGTCACTGGAGATGGTTATTGCTGTATTTATATATGGAAAATCACATAGAGTGCAATTATTATGCTTAATTAATATGTACCAATAAAAATGAAGTTCAAAAGAGAATTCAGGCAGAAAGCCCTAATGAACAATATGTATCAACAATTCAATTCAATAAAATTTTACAAATAGAGCTGAGAATCTTTTTGTGCCTTTTCAAACATTGGAATGTTAAATATCACATTTTCCATGATCCATGGTTCAAAGATGAAATGTCAAAGGGAATAAAATATATACAAAGTGAAAATGAAAATACAGTGTAACAAATCTGTGGAATGTATCTAATATAGTACTAAGAGGGAAATTTATATAAATAAATGCTTATATTGGAAAAGGGATATTTCCTACAATCAATAATCTAGATTTCTACCTCAAGAAACTAGAAAAAGCAGAACAATCAGAAAAGGGAAAAAATATCAGAAATCAATGAAATATGATACAGGAATAAAATCAGTAAAATTAACGAATACAAATTATTTAAAAATCAGTACTACAGAAGAAAACTCAGTAAGGTTGATTAACTTAAAAATGGAAAAGATGAAATTCAACAATATCAAAAACAGATCATGTGATATCATAACTGATTCTATAGCCATTGCCAAATTAAATGGTATACTATGAACAAATTTATGCTTAGTGTGACAATTTTAAAAAGTTTAATTCCTTATCTTTTTAGGAGTCTTCATACTACTTTCCAAATTGTTTTATTTACTTGAGTTTCCACCAACAATTTCTTAAAAATAACGAACTTGCAAATTTAACCACAATTAACTACTTAACTGAAATGGGTGTATTAATCTAAATTTGGACTTAACTGACTCTCATAAAATCTCCAGGCCCATATTGTTTCTCTGGAGAATGTTACTAAACATTCATATAAGAATTAAAACAAATTTTAAAGAATCTCTTCCACAAAATGTCAGAGGAGGCAAAAATTCCAAACTTATTTTGTATGGCCAACATTTTCCTGATACCAAAATCAAATAGTATGCATGCATGTGCATGTGCATACACACACACACAAATAATAGGCCACCACATCATGAAGCTAGATGCAAATATCTTCAAATTTTTTTGCAAATCAATAACAATTTGAATAAAATCCATACATATGACCAAGAGGAATTTAACCAAATTACATGATGCTGTTCCAATATTTGAAAGTCAATCAATGTAATGCACCATATCAATAAATGAAGGAAGAAAAATCATATGTTCATATTAATTGATTCAAAAAATGTATGTGACAGAGCCCAAAATATATGTGTGATAAAATCACTGTATAAACATGAATGAGAAGTGAACATCTTCAACATGACAAAGTACATATATTAAAATCACATAACTGACATTTATTCAGTACTGAAAACCTGAACACTATTTTTTTGTGCATCAGGAACAAGAAAATTTTGATGTGTTTGTGACATTTTTTTCAACATGATTTTGGAAGTTCTTGCCAAAATCATTAGACAAATAATTGAAATAAAAGACATCTAAACTGGCAAAGAAGAAGAAAAAAATTCCCTATTAACAGATAACATAATCTTGTATGCATAAAATCTCCAAACACACACACACACACACACACACACACACACACATACCTATTAGGACTGATGAATGAAATTAGCAAAGTTCCAGAATACAAGATCAACCCTAAGAAAATGCAAATCAAAACCACAATGAGATACCCCTTCCCCCTTCATGCTCATGTTCATAATACAAAATGGAAAAGAACAAATATTGGACAAGATGTAGAAAAACTGTAACCCTCATGCATTGCTAGTGGGAAGGTAAAATGGTATGGTCACTATGGTAAACAGTATAATGGTTCCTCAAAAAGTTAAAAAAAATAATTATAATATGAACTGGCAAGTCAACTTTTTGGTAGAAATTCAAAATCACTGAAAACAGGTGTTCAAATAAAATGTATACATGAATGTTCATAGAAGCAATATTTACAAGTAAAAAACTGGTATAACTAAAATGTTCATCAATAACTAAATACATAATCAGCTGAAAAATAAGGTAGCAATAAATTCTTCAATGTGTACACAGCTTGTGTTAATTGATGGAATTTTGATGTAAAAATCATAGATTATATGATTATTTTATGTGAAATATAATGAATAGGCAAAAACACAGAGATGAAAATTCTATTTGAAATGACTAGGTGATGGGAGAAGGGAGGAATGTGGTGCAACTTCTTAATAGTACTGGGATTCTTTGGGGAATGTTGAAAATATACTGAAACTAAATAGTGGTGATGATTAAATATCATTTTGAACATACTCAATGACAGTGGATTTTATACTTTAAAATGGATCAAATAGAGAAAGAGATGGGAGAAAGAGAGAGGGAGGGACAGAGAGAGAGAGAGAGAGAGAGAGAGAGAGAGAATCAACAATAAAGCCTATAGCTATCACCATATTTAATGATGAAATAATAAATGCTTTTCCTGTGTTAGGAACAAGGAAAATTGTCCATTGACAACTAATCCAAAGAAAATGATATACTGATGAATAAATCTATCAAAAAATTTACAGAATCCATTTGCTGAAAACTACACAACAGTGATGAAAGAAATCAAAGAACTTGGAGAGATATTCCAAATTGAAAGACAACATAGTAAATATGTCTCCTAAATTGATCTATAGTTTTAACAAAATTATTTAGATAATTTCAGCAAAAAATTGGCAGACACAGACAAGCCTATTCTTAAATGTATATGGAAAGACAAAGAAATTAGAATATCTATTGCGATCTTGAAATTGAAGGATAAAGAAGAAATAATCTGTCTATGGAATTCAATACAGTATATAACTACATTATCAAACAACATGATTTCCATAGAAGGAGAGACATAGATTATAGATCAGAAATGAGAACTTAGAAATATATTCACAAAAACAGGCAAATATTTTTTGCAAAGAAATAAAAACAATGCAATGAAGCAAAATTAGCCTTTTTAGCAAATGAAGCAGGTGCAATTGGACATCCAATAAGCAAATGAAATAAACCTAGACCTCAACCTCATATCTTATTAAAAGTTTTTTTCTTGACAAACAATAATAAAGGCTGGAGAGGATGTGAAGAAACAGGGGCACTTTTACGTTGTTGGTGAGACTATAAATTAGTACAACCACTGTGGAAATCGGTATAGAGGTTCCTCAAAAGACTATGAATAGAATCATATGACCTACTTATACCATTCGTTGGTATTTATAATAAGGAATTCAAGTCATCATACTACAGTGATACATGGTATACCTATGTATATAGCAGCACAGTTCACAATACCCAAACAATGGAACCAGCCTTGGTGTTCATCAATAGAGGAACACATAAAGAAAATGTAGAGTATACATGTATACATGTGGACTTTTATTTAGCCACAAAGAAGTGCACTAATAAAATATATTTTACAAAACTTTAACTCAAAATGTATCATTGATATAAATGCTGAATATAAAATTATGTAACTTTTATGAAAAAATTGAGAAAATCTACAGGATTTCAGCAAGGATTTCTTATATTTGACAGCCATAAATTGAACCATAAATTGATAAATAGGACATCATTAAACTAAAATCCTTTTCTTTTTTTCTGGAAGCTAAAGTGAATAGAGTGAAAGCACATTGAAGAAAATTATTGCAACCACATATTGTGTTAAAATATATAAGTATCTCTCAAAACTCAACAGTAAATAAAGCCAACATTTGTATAAGAAATGTGTAAAACAGAGGTTTTACAGAAGATATATATGTGGCAAATAAGCACTGAAAAGATAATATCATTTACCCATTAGGGATATGCAAATTACTACAACAATTATCAGAATGAACTAAAATAAAAATATTGACAATATTAAATATCATAAAGAAGTCAGAGAAATTGATCACTCATACATTGCTGGTTGAAATGTAAAATGGTGTAGCCACTGTGGCAACTGCTGAGAAAAGAATTCTATTATCTAACAATTATATACTTGGGTAATTATCCAAGTAAATGAAGGCTTACATTAACACAAAAACTTCTACAGTAATGTTTATGTCAGCTGTATTAACAATAGCCCAAAATTACAAACAACTTACATGTCTTTTAATGAGCATATGATTAAATAAATTGTTGTACATGCATACCATAGAATAATACTCAAATAATAAGAAATGAACAATTAATATAGGCAACAATTTGGATAAATTTGAATGAAATAGTGCAGAGAGGAAAAAGTGGCCAATGTAAATAGGATCTAAATATTACATGATGAGATTTACATAACATTTGTGAAACAGCATTATTATAAATTTGGAGAACATTAGCAGTTGCCAGAGGTTACAGATGAGAATAGAGCATGCCTCATATAAATGGGGAAGTCCTAGTAATTTCTGTAGATTCTATCAATGTTGTTTCCTTGGTTTTGATTTTTTACTGTAGTTATGAGAGATAGTAACATTGGTAGAGGCTAAGTAAATTGTGCAAGAATCTTCAACTGTACATTTTTATACATTCCTGTTAATCTAATTATTTAAAAAAGAAAAGTTCATTAAGGTGGAACCTAGAAAAATACTTCTTCAGTGGGAAGACCCAATCTGTCTAAGATGGGCCAAGACAAATACTTAGCATGATGGAGGAGAAATATATTTAATACACAATTGGAGTATTACTCAGCCATAAAGAAGAATCACTTTATGAGGTTTGCCAGCAAATGTATGAATCTAGAGACTACCATGCTAAGTAAAATAAGCCAGTCCCAAATAAACCAAAGGTCAATTTTTTTCTGTAATATGTGGATGCTAACCCACAATAAGGGAGGAGGGAGTGTGGAAGAATAGAAGTGCAGTCTCATAGACCATGGGGAATGGAGGGATGAGAGGGGAGATAGGTAAAGGAAAGGCAGTGGAATGAATCTGACATAATTTTCCCAGGTACATATATGAAAACAACACAGTGAATCCTACCATCATGTACATTCATAAGAATGGGACTCTAACTAGACTAAGATATGTTACATGCTTGTATAAGTATACCAAAATGGATTTTGCTGTCATATATAACTTAAAAGTACCAATTAAAATGGAAAAATACGAAAAATAAAAATGAGTGACATTTAGACTTCTAGATTGAAACAACCTTGATCCTTTACCTCTCATTAAGAATGGGCATGTAGTGGTAGTGATGGAATAGGGGATGGTATATTCTCAGCTGTGGCATGAAGAGTCATTATAATAGAGTAAAGATCCTTTAGTCTTTGTAATCTTAGCATTATACTTTGAGATGAGTTCAGAGCTTCAGAGTGGCATGACCTAGTCTGTTTTAAAAGAATCACTCTTGACTGGGGCTGTGGCTAAGTGACAGAGCACTTGCCTAGCATGTGTGAGACACTGGGTTCAATACATAGTACCACAAAAAAATAAACAAATAAAGACACTCTGTTCATCTACAACTACAAAAATATTTTTAAAAACTCACTCTGTGGTATATTTATGTATAGGAAAGTTAGTGCATGCTGAATCTCACCACCATATGTATCCAAAGGACACTAATTAAAATAACTATAAGTAAATATCAGAAGTATCAGTAGAGTAGAGGGAAGGAAACAGGTAGAGGGAGGAGGGGAGGGAAAAGTGAGCTGAATTAGAACAAATTATATTCTATGCTTTTATAATTATTTCAAAATTAATCACAATATTATGTATATCTAAGAAGAACTAATAAAAATAATCACTCTGGCTCCTCTTTGGATACTGGATTGATAGAAAGCAAGGATAGAAGTATTAAGATAAGTTAGGAGGTTGCTTTTCTGGTATTGCTCAAAGAAGATGGTTACTTGGACTGGGGTGTTGCCAGTGGAGGTGACAAAAAATGGGCATATTTATTAAACATTGAAAACATTTGACCTTGGAAAAATTGTTAAAAATGTCTTATGTCTCATATCATACCCTAAGTCAAATGAACGTGTGTTGCTATGTGCCAGGGACAAGTCTGTGATCTAGACTCACTAAGAACCTCTTATACTAATAGAGCTATAGAGGAGACAAGGAAAATACACTGTATGGTTCCATATTCAAAATAACTCATATTCTACTGGTAGAAACAGGACTTTTTCCAGTTTAAGAAAAGAATGAGGAAATTTTACATAGAAGTAGAAAGGGCAAGAATGCAAATGAGTGTTACAACATAACTGCATCTTTTTTGCTATCTCCAGTTTCTGGCACTTATTAAGAGAAAAATACATATACATGATGTGAGAAAAGCAGAAGCCTCTTCTTTTCAATGCCCTTAATTCCAAACTCTATCCTTTGTTAATCTATCTTCTGAGATGTTCCAAATGCAATTTTAATAATTTTTAAAGGGGAGGATTTTGGCAATGATGATCAGAATTTCTGTGGCTTGTGAACAACACCTGGAAGGATATCTTTCTCACTACTCATATGCCATAATCTTAGTGCCTGTGAGAGGGAAAATTATCTCCTGGCAATGGATCTTTCACTAGCGTGTTTTTAAATCAGAGATGTTCATTTTTTCTTGACACTGTATCCCTAAGTACTGTACTTACACTTACACTAAGGTTGGGATCCCATGTTGCCAGGCATGGGTTTCCAGGCACTTCTGGCCTTTGGTGTCATGCCAATTAAGAACAGTTGTATAGTCTCCTTCTGTATGTTGGGACAGAAAAAGGATAAATGTATTAGTATACTCTCTGGTGCATTGAATCAGGCATATGAAAGACTGCTAAAGGCTGCAATGATTCAGTCTACTCTTCTTACTTTTAGTAGTATATGACCACACTTACTTTAAATAGATATGTATGAACATAGACACCTAGTTAAAGGCTATTACTTAGTTTTCCTTGAATTTACATGTGACTGTTATATTCTGGACAACCAAATATGAGAGAAAGTGATATATGTAACTTCAATATCACTTCATTTTCTTTAATATTTTAGTGGTCAATGGACGTTTATTTGCTTGTTTGTTTATTTATTTATATATATATGTGGTACTGAGAATTGAACCCAGGACCTCACACATGCGAGGCAAGTGCTCCGCCACTGAGCCACAACCCCAGACCTTAATATCACTTTCTAAAAAGAAATTACTGGTCCTTCACTTCCATTCTTCCTCTTTCTTTCAGACTTGTATGCAGACATACTGGTGAGCCAATTTCAACCATGTCCATAAGAACAAGCTCCTAGTCCTTAAGGGATTGTGGAATATTAATATAGAAGGAAACAAGTTCTTGTACAGACTCTAAGACCTGTATATTTTCCAACTCTGAAGTAGCCCCACACCTTGGAAATATATTGTGATAAAAAAATATCCTTTTAAGTTCCTTTATTTAGATGACTTTTTAAATTATGGTAGCTTTGCTTAAATCTTACCAGAGCTTCTCAGTCAGTGAATGATCAATACACAGTCTTTTAAAACTTTATCAGTAGTTTTTTTTATTTTTATATTTTTTTCAAGAAAATGAAGAGAGAACCTAGAGTATAGGAGAAAATCTTTGCCAACTGCACCTCAGATAGAGCACTAATTTCCAGGATATATAATGAACTCAAAAAAAATAATACTAAAAAATCAATAAATGGGCAAAAGAACTGAACAGACATTTCACAGAAGAAATGGTCAAAGGAATCATGAAATTCATTTGGAAAAATAAGAGACTGAGAATAGCCAAAGCAAACCTTAGCAAAAAAAGAAGAAGAGGGCATCACAATACCAGACCTCAAAATACACTACAGAGCTATGGTAATAAAAACAGCATGCATTGGCACCAAAAAAGACATGTAGACCAATGGTACAGAATTGAAGACATGGAGAAAAACCCACATTAATACAGGTATCTCATACTAGACAAAGGTACCAAAAACATACAATTGAGAAAAGATAGCCTGTTCAGCAAATGGTGCTGGGAAAATTGTAAGTCCATAATGAAGCAAAATTAAATTAAATACCTGCCTCTCACCCTGCACAAAACTCTACTCAGAAGGAATCAAGGACCTAGAAATTATATCAGAGACCCTGCACCAAATAGAAGAAAAAGTAGGTCCAAGTCTTCATCAAGTTGACTTAGGACGAGACTTCCTTAACAAGACTCCTAAAGTGAAAGAAATAAAAGCAAGAATCAATAAATGGGATGAATTCAAACTAAAACTTTCTTTCAGCAAAGGAAACAATAATGTGAATATAGAGCCTACAGAGTGGGAGAAAAAACCACACACACTTCAGATAGAGCACTAATTTCCAAAATTTATAAAGAACTCAAAAAGTTAACACCAAAAATACACATGACCCATCAATAAATGAGTTAAGGAACTGAGCAGACATTTCACAGAAGATATGCAAGTAATTGATCAATAAATATACAAAAAAATGTTCAACATCTCTAGTAATTAGAGAAATGCAAATCAAAACTACCCTAAGATTTTATCTCACTCCAGTTAGAGTGGCTATTATTAAGAATACAAGCAACAATAGGTGTTGGTGTGGATGTGGGGAAAGAGGTACACTCATACTTTGCTGATGGGTTTGCAAATTAGTGCAACCACTCTGGAAAGCAGTGTGGACATTCCTTAGAAAACTTGGAATGGAACCACCATTTGACCCAGTTATCTCACTCCTTGGTTTATATCTGAAGGACTTAAAATTAACATACTACAATGACACAGTGACAGCAATGTTTATAGAAGCTCAATTCACAATAATTAAACTGTGGAACCAACCTAGATGCCCTTCAACAAATGAATGAATAAAGAAAATGTGGTATAAATACACGATGGAATATTACCCAGCTTTAAAGAAAAATTAAATTCTGGCATTGACTGGTAAATGGATAAATGGATGGAGTTAGAAAATATCATACTAAATAAAATAAGCCAAACCTAATAAACCAAGAGCTGATTGTTTTTTCTCATATGAGGAAGCTAATTCACAATAAGGGTGGGTATGAAAAAGAATAGAGTTAATTTATATTAGGTAGAGGGTAGTGAAGGGGAGAGAAGGGGTATGGGAGTAGGAATGATAATAAAGTGAAACATACATTGTTACCTCATGTGATCCTGCAATATGTATAATCGGAAAAAGTGAAAGATTGCACTCTATTATGTATGTTCTATCAAAATGTATAAGTGCATTCTAGTGTCATTACAACTAATTAGAACAAATTAAATAAAAAAATTAAAGAAGATAGGGAAATAAAAATTAAAGCTACATTGAGTTTCAATATGAAGTCTAGAGGAGTCACTGTGTTTCTAATCTTGGCTTTATCATATTGATTTATGACTCTGAGAAAGTCTCTGAAATTCTTTGGGCCTGAGGGCTCCTTTCTTTTTAATTGCTCAATAGATTATTAAATGCAGATGAAATA
Organism: Sciurus carolinensis; assembly: GCF_902686445.1. Classification (NCBI taxonomy): domain Eukaryota; kingdom Metazoa; phylum Chordata; class Mammalia; order Rodentia; family Sciuridae; genus Sciurus; species Sciurus carolinensis. Next base: position 47,007,148 of record NC_062232.1, read on the forward strand.
ATCTACATGGAGGTGTGATAAAAATTTCATTATGCTAAAATCTACCTAGATCAGAGTTAAACTATTGTTTTCAGATTAAGAGTATTGACCTCAACTTTATAAATGCATTCTGACAGCTGTTTGCTAGAAGCAACAAGGTGTGCTGGTAATTGTTTAACAACCCATTTTCCAACAAAACAAAATAAGAAACAAGCAAATGACACAATAATATTTCCTGGTGTGTGCAAATATAAATAATCCCAATAAGAACAGTTTCAAGTAGCTAACATGCTGTCACTAAATATAAAGTTAGTAAAATAAAGGTGGTTGGAATTGGTTCTTGTGAGAATATACAAGAAAGACTATTGTTTGGAGTCCTATTTCTGCCATTATTTAGCTGAGAAACTATAGGAAAGCAACTTTACCTCTCTAAGACCCAGTTTTCTCATCTGTGAAATATGAATAGAATTGTCTACATTTCATTCCACTAAGACTTTCTTTGTTAAGACAATATGAGAGGATGGAGACAAGCCTGGTAACCTCTAAAGGGCTGAGCACATACTGCTGGTATAAGTGCTATAGTTTTAAAGAATATTTAACTTGTGCTTTCATCATGGTTTGGATTTAACTTTCATGAAAATCTTCATAAAATCGTCCTTTGAAATTCTTCAATTTTATTTCCACTTTCTTCCTTAATTTGTCAACTGAACTTTAGTTTTTTAAAAAAAGATAGCTAATAGTTTATTGAATATTTTATCAGAAACATTGGTAAGTATTTTACATACACTTCTACAAAGACCCTGAAAAGTGGAGTAAGTAGAGTAATTCTCATGGTTCTCATGTCACATGTGAGGAAATGGAAGCTTACAACACAAGACTTGAAACACAGCAAATATTCAATAATAAATTTTGAAACAATGAATAAAGGTCAGTGAAGTACTATGATTAAAACATGGCAGAAGTTAAAAAGTGGCACAGCATTAAAATTACTTCAAAGTTCCCTAGAGTGCTTAGATATGCAGTTTTATAAAATTAATAAATCTAGACCAGACTTTCCAAATCTTAAAAGTGAATCTTATAACATATAGTTTAGTACACAACTCTGTTGCATAATGATTAAAGTATAAAATTACAGGAAAAAGTTGTGGATGTAAATATTCAAATAATTTTCCAGTAAGAATAGTCAGTTAAACTCTTGACAATTAAGAAAAAATGTGTAAGAACAAAATCTATGTAATAGGAAACAAAGGCACTAAAGATCACCTCGTTTTCAATCCCTTCATGACTATAAAGAAATAGGCAATGAGCAGAGACTTAGGACCAGCCCACCACTGATGGGTGAGATTTCCACTCTGGGGAGGCAGGCCCAGAGACACTGGCCTAGACCAGCCTGGCCCCAGCCCGCGGTCTAGCACCCGTGCTGCGGTTGACCATCTGTCAACATGTGGAGGTGCCTCTGCCCACTAGCAGGGATTATACCCCACCTGGAGGCCACCATTCCTAGAGGAGCAGCTTCTTTTTCGGTTACTGAATTATCAAGTTCCTCTAAGACATCAAGCTACTGAAGACTAGGAGGTTTGAACAGTATTATTGTAGACATTTTTTATTAGTAGTAATATTACAATTATTCCCATTATACCTACTATTATTCCTACTTTTCTTTTCTTTATTAATATTTTTCTCATCCTCTCTATTTTTCTCTTATCTATCTGTCTCCTTGGACACTCTTTCTCCCTTTTCACAAGCTATCAACGAATTTATTCTAATTCTACTTTCACTACTCCTATGACATAGTACCTCTATAGACACACATCTTATCTCACTAATATTGTACCCTAAAATCCTCCCCATCCTCTTTGTCCACCTTTAGAAATCATGGTCCTTATTCTAAACCTATTGGCTATGCTGTAGATAACGCTCTCTGTTTTTTTAAGACAATATGATTAATATATTAAAAAGGGACTATTTGAGATAAGGATACGTACTGTATGTATGGTGTGCTGCTAATATTGATCTCTTACTTCAAGATGAGATAATGGAAACCTGCAGGGACATGATAAGTCTGTAGGGGGAAACTGCAATACCTCAGATTTGCACTCCTACAGGGGAAGACACAAAAATAATATGAGAAAACAAGGAAAGGAAGTGTCCCAAACAAACCTAGATGCTACAATAATAAAATCCAATGAAAACATGGCAGAAGAAATGTCAGAAATGGAATTCAGAATGTACATAATTAAAATGATCAGAGAACCAAACGATGAGATAAGAAAGCAAAAGGAGGCATTGAATGATCCCAACAATCAACAGTTAAAGGACCAAATGCTGGAAGCAAAGGATCATTTCAATAAAGAGATAGAGATCCTGCAAAAAAAAAAAACCCAGAAATTTGTGAAATGAAGGAAACAATAAACCAAATTAAAAATTCCATAGAAAACATAACCAATAGGCTAGAACACCTAGAAGGCAGAACTGCAGACATTGCAGATAAAATATTTAATCTTGAAATCAAAGTTAAACTAACAGAGAAGATGGTAAAAAATCATGAATGGAATCACCAAGAATTATGGAATATCATGAAAAGACCAAATTTAAGAATTATTGGGATTGAAAGAGGCAGAGAGCAACGAACCAAACAAATGAACAACCTATTCAATGAAATAATATCAGAAAATTTACCAAATCTAAAGAATGAAATGGAAAATCAAATAAAAGAGTCTTATAGGACACCAAATGTACAAAATTACAACAGACCCACAACAAGGCACATTATAATGAAAATACTTAACATACAAAATAAAGATAGAATTTTAAAGCTGTGAGAAAAAAAAATATCAAATTATATTCAGGGGGAAAACAATATGGATATGAGCAGATTTATCAACCCAGACACTAAATGCCAGAAGGGACTGGAACAGCATTTCTCAAGCTCTAAAAGAAAATGGATGCCAACCAAGGATCTTATACCCAGCAAAACTTACCTTCAGATGATGATGAAATAAAATCCTTCCATGATAAACAAAAGTTTAAAAAATTTACAAATAGAAAACCTAAACTACAGAACACTCTAAGCAAAATATCCCATGAGTAAGAAATGAAAAACAACAATGTAAGTCAGCAAAGGAAGGAAATACCCGAAATGTATAGCCAAATAAAGTAGAAAACAAGTCAAGATAAAAACCAAAAAAAGCCAAAATGACTGTGAATACAAATCATTCCAAAAATAAACCTGAATATTAATGGCCTGAACTCATCAATCAAAAGACACAGACTGACAGATTGGATTTAAAAAAAGACCCAGCAATATGCTACCTTCAAGAGACTCATCTCATAGAAAAATACCCAAAGATTGAAGGTGAAAGATGGGAAAAAACATACCATGCACATGAACTCAGTAAAAAAGTGGGGGTATCCATACTCATATCAGATAAAGCAGAACTCAAGCCAAAATTAGTTATAAGGGATAAAGAATGACATTTCATACTCCTTAAGGGAAGCCTAAATCAGCAAGGTATAACAATCATAAAGATTAAGCCCCCAAAAATGGCTCATACATGTACGTCAAACAAATCCTTCTCAATTCCAGGAACCAAATAGACCACAACACAATAATACTAGGAGACTTTAACACACCTTCCTCACCATTGCACAGATCTTCCAAAAAAAAAAAATCGAACAAAGAAACCATAGATCTCCATAACAAAATCGATAATTCAGACAAAACAGACATATGTAGAGTATTCCATCCATCCATCAATGAGCAAATACGCTTTCTTCTCAGCAGCACATGGATCCTTCTCTAAAATAGACCATATGTTATGCCACAAAGCTACTCGTAGCAAAAATAAAAGATAGAGATACTACCTTGTATTCTATCAGATCATAATGGGATGAAATTAGAAATAAATGACAAAATAAAAAACAGAAACTACTCCAACACTCGGAGATTAAATAATATGCCAATGAATGATGCATGGATAACAGAAGACATTGGGGGGGAAATACAAAAATTCTTAGGGGTAAACAGGAATGAAGATACAACATATCAAAATCTCTGGGACACTATGAAAGCAGTACAAAGAGGAAAATTCTTTGCATGGAGCGCATTAAAGAGAGAAGAAAAAGTCAACAAATAAACAACCTAAAGTTATAGCTCAAAGTCCTAGAAAAAGAAGAACCAACCAACACCAAAAGTAGTAGAAGACAGAAAATAGTTAAAATCAGAGCAGAAATCAATGAAACTGAAACAGAAGAAAGTATCAAAAAGTTGACAAAATAAAAAGTTGGTTCTTTGAAAAAACATACAAAATTGATAAACCCTTAGCCACTCTAACAAAGAGAAGGAGAGAGAGAACACAAATTACTAAAATTCGGGATGAAAAAGGAAATACCACGACAGGCACTATTGAAATACAAAACATAATAGAAGCTATTTTGAAAACCGATACTCCAAAAAAATAGAAAACCTTGAAGACATCTACAGTTTTCTAGGGACATATGATCCACCCAAACTGAATCAGGAGTACATACACAATTTAAATAAATTCATTTCAAGCAATGAAATGGAAGAAGTCATCAAAAGCCTACCAACAAAGAAAAGTCTGTGACCAGATGGATTTTCAGCCAAGTTCTACAAGACCTTCAAAGAAGAGCTCATTCCAATACTCCACAATGCATTCCTTGAAATAGAAGAGGAGGGAACCCTTCCAAACTCATTCTATGAAGCTAATATCACCTTGATACCAAAAGCACACAGAGACACATTGAGGAAAGAAAATTTCAGACCAATATCCTTAATGAACACAGATGCAAAAATTGTTACCAAAATTTTAGCAAATTGCATGCAAAAACATATTTAAAAGTTAATGCACCATGATCAAGTTGGTTTTATCCCAGGGATGCAAGGTACGTTCAACATCTGGAAATCAATAAATACAATTCACCATACCAACAGACGTAAAGTTAAGAATCACATGATTATTTCAATAGATGCAGGAAAAACATTTGATAAAATATAACACTCCTTCATGCTCAAAACATGACAAAAATATAGGGATAGTAGGAACATTCCTCAACATTGTAAAGGCTATCTATGCTAAGCCCATGGCCAACATCATTCTAAATGGAGAAAAACTGAAAGCATTCCTTCTACAAAATGGAACAAGGCTGGATGCCCTCTTTCACCACTTCTATTCAACATTGCCCTTGAAACTCTAGCCAGAGCAAGTAGACAGACCAAAAAAGTTAAAAGTACAAAAATAGGAAAAGGAAAAAGTCAAATTAAACCTATTTGCTGATGACATATATCTATATTTAGAGGAGCCAAAAAATCCACCAGAAAACTCCTTTTTTTAAGTTTTTTCATTATTATTTTTATTTAGCTTTTAATTTTTTACAGACTGCATTTTGATTCATTGTACACAAATGGGGTACAGCATTTTGTTTCTACAGTCGTACACAATGTAGATTCATACAATTTGTGTAATCATACATGTACATAGGGTAATGATGTCTGTCTCATTCCACCATTTTTTCATCCCCCCTCCCTCTCATTTCCTTCTACAAATTCTAAAGTTCCCCCATTATTCTCTCATTTCCCACCCCACACCCCCATTATTTATCATTCTCCACTTATCAGGGAAAACAGTCAGCCTTTGGTTTTTTGAGCTTGGCTTATTTTACTTAGCATGATATTATCAAATTCCATCCATTTATTTGCAAATGTCATAATATTATTCTTCTTTATGGCTGAATAATATTCCATTGTGTATATATACCAGATTTTCTTTATCCATTCACCTGTTGAAGGACACCTAGGTTGGTTCCACAATCTAGCTATTGTGAACTGAGCTGCTATAAACATTGATGTGGCTGTGTTACTATAGTTTGCTGATTTTAGGTCCTTTGGGTATAAACCAAGGAGTGGGATAACTGGGTCAAAATGTGGGTCCACTCCAAGTTTTCTGAGGATTCTCCATACTGCTTTCCAGAGTGGCTGCACCAATTTGCAACTCCACCAGCAATGTAAAAGTGTGCCTTTTTTCCCACATCCACGTCAACATCTATTATTGTTTGTGTTCTTGAAAATAGCCATTCTAATTGGAGTAAGATGAAATCCTAGAGTAGTTTTAATTTGCATTTCTCTAATTACTAGAGATGTCGAACACTTTTTCATATATTTATTAATTGCCTGTGTGTCTTCTTCTTTAAAGTGTCTGTCCAGTTCCTTGGCCCATTTATTGATTGGGTTCTTTGTATTTTTCGCATAAAGTTTTGTATGTTCTCTATAAATTTTGGAGATATGTGTTCTATCTGAAGTGCATGTGGAAAAGATTTTCTCCCACTCTCTAGGCTGTCTCTTCACATTCTTGATTGCATCCTTTGCTGAGAAAAATCTTTTTAGTTTGAGTCCATCCCATTTATTGATTTTTGCTTTGATTTCTCGTGCTTTGGGAGTTTTTTTGAGGAAGTCTGATCCTAAGCCAACATGATGAAGATTCGGGCATACTTTGTCTTCTATTAGGTGCAAGGTCTCTGGTCTAATTCCTATGTCTTTGATCCATTTTGAGTTGAGTTTTGTGCATGGTGAGAGATGAGATTTAATTTCATTTTACTGCATATGGATTTCCAGTTTTGCCAGCACCATTTGTTGAACAGATTATCTTTTCCTCATTGTATGTTTTGGCTCCTTTATCTAGTATGAGGTGACTGTATTTATGTGTTTTTGTCTCTGTGTCTTCTACTCTGTACCATTGGTCTGCCTGTCTATTGTGGTGCCAACACCATGCCGTTTTTGTTACTATTGCTCTGTAATACAGTTTAATGTCTAGTACTGTGATACCTCCTGTCTCACTTTTTCTATTCGGGATTGTTTTGGCTATTCGAGGTCTCTTGTTCTTCCAGATGAAGTTCATGATTGCTTTCTCTATTTCTATGAGGAATGTCATTGGGATTTTAATTGGAATGGCATTGAATCTGTGTAGTGCCTTCGGTAGAATGGCCATTTTCACAATGTTAATTCTGTCGGTCTAAGTACATGGGATATCTTTCCATCTTCGAAGGTTTTCTTCAATTTCTTTCTTTGATGTTCTGTAGTTTTCATTGTAGAGGTCTTTCACCTGTTTTGTTAATTTAATCCCCAAGTATTTTATGTTTTTAGAGGCTACTGTGAATGGAGTTGTTTTCCTAATTTCTCTTTCAGAGGATTCATCACTTATGGATAGAAATACACTAGATTTATGTGTATTGATTTTATATCGTGCTACTTTGCTGAATTCATTTATTATTCCTAGAAGTTTTCTAGTGGAGTTTTATGGATCTTCTAAATATAGGATAATGTCATAAAGAAGAACTGATACCAATACTCCTCAAACTATTTCAGGAAATAGAAAAGGAGGGAGCCCTTCCAAATCATTCTATGAGGCTAGTATCACCCTGACACCAAAACCAGACAAAGACACATCAGGAAAGAAAACTTTAGACCAATATCCCTGATGAACATAGATGCAAATATCCTTAACAAAATACTAGCAAATCACATACAAAAATATATTAAAAAGATAGTGCACCACGATCAAGTGGGTTTTATCCTAGGGATGCAAGGTTGGGTCAACATCCAGAAATCAATAAATGTAATTCACCATACCAACAGACTTAAAGTCAAGAATCATATGATTATTTTGATAGATGCAGAAAAAGCATTTGATAAAATGCAGAAACCCTTCATGCTCAAAGAAAACAGAAAAAAAATAGGGATAGTAGGAACATTCCTTAATATTGTAAAAGCTATCTATGCTAAGCCCATGACCAATATCATTCTAAATGGTGAAAAACTGAAAGCATTCCATGTAAAAACTGGAACAAAGCAGGGATGCCCTCTTTCACCACTTCTATTCAACATCGTCCTTGAAACACTTGCCACAGCAATAAGACAGACCATGGGAATTAAAGGGATACAAATAGGAAAAGCAGAAAACTTCTTGAACTTATAAATTAATTCAGTAAAGTAGCAGGATATAAAACCAATGCTCATAAATCTAATGCATTGTTTTTCATAAGTGATTAATCCTCTGAAAGAGAATTTAGGAAAACAAATCCATTTGCAATAGCCTCCAAAAATAAAATACTTAGGAATCAATCAAACAAATGAGGTGAAAGACCTCTACAATGAGAAACACAGAACACTAAGAAAGAAATTAAAGAAAACTTTGGAAGATGGAAAGATCTCCCATGTTCTTGGATAGGCAGAATTAATTTTGTCAAAATGGCCTTACTACCAAAAGTGCTATACAAATTCAATGCAATTCCAATTAAAATGTCAGTGAAGTACCTCATAGAAACAGAGCAAGCAATCATGAAATTCATTTAGAAGAATAAGAGACCCAGAATAGCTAAAGCAATCCTTAGCAGGAAGAGTGAAGCAGGGGGTATCACAATATCAGAACTTCAACTATACTACAGAGCAATAGTAACAAAGACGCCAAGGTATTGGCACCAAAATAGACAGGTAGATCAATGATACATAATAGAGGACACAGAGAGAAACCCATATAAATACAGTTTTCTCACTCTAGACAAAGGTGCCAAAAACGTACGATGGAGAAAAGATAGCCTCTTCAACAAATGGTGTTGGGAAAACTGGAAATCCATATGCAGCAAAATTAAACTTAATTCCTATCTCTCACCCTGCACAAAACTCAACTGAAATGGATCAAGAATCTAGGAATCAGACAAGAGACCCGGCACCTTACAGAAGAAAAAGTAGGTCCAAAACTTTATCATGTCGACTTAGGTGCAGAATTCCTTAACATGACTCCCAAAGCACAAGAAATAAAATCAGGAATAAATAATTGGGATAGACTCAAACTAAAAGACGTTTTACCAGCAAGGGAAACTATCAGCAATGTGAAGAGAGAGCGTACAGCGTGGGAGAAAATCTTTGCCACACATACTCAGATAGAGCACTAATCTCCAGAATCTCTAAAGAACTCAAAAAATGTTACACCAAGAATAGAAAAAAACAACGAATGGGCTAAGGAAATGAGCAGTCATTTTACAGAAGAAGATCTACAAGAAATCAACAGATACATGAAAAAATGTTCAACATCTCTAGTAATACGTGTAATGCAAATCAAAACTACAGTAAGATTCTATCTCAACCCAATCAGAATGGTGATTAACAAGAATACAAGCAATAATAGGTGTAGGCGAGGATGTGGGGAAAAAGGTAGACTCATACATTGCTGGTGGGGTTGCAAATTAGTGCTACCCACTCTGGAAAGCAGTGTGGAGATTCCTTAGAAAACTTGGAATGGAACCACCATTTGACCCAACTATCCCACTCCTTGGCTATACCCAAAGGACTTAAAATCAGCATACTACAGAGATGCAGCCACATCAATGTTCATAGCTGCTCAATTCACAATAGCAAGATTGTGGACCAACCTAGATGCCCTTCAATTCATGAATATTGATGAATGGATAAATAAATTGTGGCATATATACACAATGGTATATTACTCAGTGATATAGAAGAATAAAATTATGGCAGTCACAGTCCAATGGATGAAGTTGGAGAATATCATGCTAAGTGAGATAATCCCAAAAAAACCAAAGGCCAAATGAACTCTCTGATAAGCAGATGATGATACAAAACGGGGGGTGGGAGGGAGGCAAAAATGGAGGAAGGATATATTGTACAGAGGAAAAAGAGGGGTGGGAGGGGTGGGGGGAAGGATAAATAACAGAACGAGACAAACATCATTACCCTATGTACATGATATGACTCTACTTCATATACAGAAAAACAAGTTGTACCCCATTTGTTTATAATGAATCAAAATAAATAAATATAAAAAAAGAGTGTAATGGAGAAAGTCAAATGTTTTTTTTTTTTTCTGTTCCTTAATCTCTATTATTTCCAGAGTATAAAAGGTGTATATGCTCTCGTATCTTAGAAAAGTCAACTTTACTGTTTCTCTTTGATGGATCTCATTTTGCCTGTACTTCTTGTCACATGTTTCAAGGCCCCTTTTTTTTGGTTTTGGTTACTGAACACAAGGGCACTTAAACACTGAACCACATCCCCAGACCTCTTTTAAAAAAAAAATATATATATATATATATTATTTATTTTTAGAAAGGGTCTTGCTAAATTGTGCTAATTTCCTGAGGCTGGCTTTGAACTCACAAAGCCATCCTCTTGCCACAGTGTCCCACGTATCTGGAATTTCAGGCATGTACCACAACCCCTGGCTCAGGAGGGAGAAACAGAGGGTAGAGGAGGTATCTGGGAGTGAAATTGATCAAATTATGTTTAATATATGCACATATATGCCACAATTCTGATTAATTTATATGAAGATAAATGTCTACATACATACATATATATTAGGTGTGTGATTGTTTGTAAGACCATTCACATAACTGAGAGAGATGTTTTCTCCCAGGATATGCCTGTAAGGAATATTTGTTGAGTCACACTGCAATACCATGCTGATTCATTATGAAGATATTCATCTAGTCTTCCATTGTATTATAAACTGTGTTGGGAAGTATGTTTTGGATACAGAAATATATACCTCTTGTTTCTCCTGTCTCTTTAATTCTAGCTTCACTATACCTGAATGGCTATGAAAATGACTTGAAAATCTACTATTGCTATTTACTCTGAATTATATAGAAGAAAAAGATGTATTTTCCTCAAGAGGTATGGTATAAATGAAATACTTATGAAAGAAAAGATGTCCCTATAGAGAATATCATTCTAACAACACAAGAAGGAACTTATGAGAACAAGTGTATTTACAGTGTGTTAAGTGATAGCAAAAAGAATACTTTTAAATTATAAACAGAAAAAATATGCCTTTACCATTGTGAGAACTTCAAGGAACATATTTATTTACTACTTATCTACATGTAGTACTTAATAAAGAATGTTTTTCTATACCATTGTCACTAGACATCCCAACTTGTAAACTATTCACTTCATATAAGGAAGACATCTTGACACATCAATTGTATACACTTGTTAAGTTATTTGTTTTACCAATTGTTTTATGCCAGCATACATTAAAGAAAACTTTTATGTCTTTCTAACAATAGCTACTTGTTATGGCTTAGATAAGAGGTCTTCCACTAAAGTTCGTGTGTAAGAATATGCAAGAATATTCAGAGGTGAAATGAATACATTGTGAGAGGTGTAACCTAATTGGTGGAATAATCCACTGATAAGGAGTAACTGGATGGTAACTGTAGGCAGGTAGGGTGTGACTGGTGGAATTAGGTAACTAGGGGTGTGCCTTTGGAGTTTGTACTTTGTCTTGGTAACCAGCATTCTCTTTCTGCTACCTGGTTGCCAGGTCCTGAGGTGCTTCACTCTGCCACACCCTTCCGCCATGTTTTCTGCTTTATCCTGGGCACAGAGCTATGGAATTAAACAGTCATAAATGGAACTTCTGAAGCTGTGGGCCAAAACAGAATTTTTCTCCTCTAAGTTTGTCTCAGGTCTTTTGGTCATAGTGATAAATAAATGAAAACCAAAACAGTAATTGGTACTAAGAAATGGGGTTATTGCTGTGACTAATTTGACAATTATGCTTCAGAAGGCTTTGAGTATGGATTGCATGGGGAGAAATTTTGAAAAGTTTAGAGATTAAAACCATAAAAGCTTTAAAATTTTGTTAGCAGAGCTCAATAGGTAAATCTGATGTGAGCTCAAATCAGAAAGCTGGGGAGAGTAAAGACTGGCTCATAAAGCTTCAAAGGAGGACTCTTGGAAGTTTTGTACTAGAGGCCTTGCATGTTATATGAAGTTGTCTACATTTTGCCCATGATGTGAGATTTTCTGTGAGACTAAATTTAAAGGTGATGAAATTATTAGTCTGGTGGAAAAATTCAAGACAGAACAATACTCAGTCAGTGGCACAAATATTGCTGGCAGGTTTTAGTCAGGTTTACTGTGATAATAAGGAGCAGAAAGATTTGAAAAACTTGAAGTCTTGCTAGAAACGTGCCAATAAACTGCAACTAAGTAATTGTGGTTGTTGAATGATTACAGTTATTAAAGAATTGCTAAATACTTTACCCAGAGACAATAGGAAAGATGGCTTAAATGCATCTCAGGAATTGGCAAGATCACACCCATCTCGGTCTCAAGGTGTAAAAGTACAACAAATTCACTTGAGACAACACCATCGGGGCACTCTGCTTTTACAAAGGGGCCTAGGAATTTGCTTAACTGTGCAAATTCACTCAGGCATACAGGTACTCAGAAGCTGTTACAATCATAGTCCCAAGAGGTTTCATTGCTGCTCGTGATGGTAGCAGACCTTGGCATCAGCCACATGGTGCTGGTTCTGCAAGAATGCAGAAGGTTAGAATTAAGGGTTCCTGGATGTTTCCACCAAGATTTCAGAGAATGGTGTGAGAGGTTAGCCAAATTGTATAAACATTGGAGTTCCTGCAGTCTGCCCCTGAGTGGGTAATTCATAAAAAGGTGAGAAGAAAATCAAAGCTGCAGTGGAGACTCCCAAGATTAAGAGAGGTTTGTAACATGGAATGTTTGCCTAGGAAATTGGCAGGAATCAAGCAGAAACAAGTCAAGGGAGAGGGTATGTGGGATCCAACGAGACAAACCACAGGGTCAGAGCTACACAAGCTCTTTGGAGAGAACATTACAATACCATAAGCTCTAGACGATAGATATAGAGCTACAGAAATTGTCTTCCCATTTGGATTTTGGTATTGATGTTACTTGCTTTTGATTTCTGCGGGAGCTCATGCTGAGTGTTTGACTGGAAGTGACTTTGAACTTGGACTTTTGATAAATGCAAGAACCGTTAAGACTATGGGGATTTTTGGAAATTGACTAAATGTATTTTTCATTGTGAATGGGCATGAGATTTTGGGGAACCATAGGTGGAATGTTATGATTTAGTAATTATACATCCCCCAAAAGCTCATATGTGAGACAATGTAAGAATTTCCAAAGGTAAAATGATGAGGTTATGAGAGGCAGAACCTACTCAGTAGATTAATCCACTGATATGGAGTAACTGGACAACAACTGTAGGCAAGTAGGGTGTGATTGGAGAAAGTAGGTCATTGGCGATGTGCTTTTGGGATTTATATGTTGCCTTTGATGAGCAGAGCTCTCTTTGCTTCTTGGTTGCCATGTTCTGAGCTGCTTTCTTCTACCACATACTTCTGACATGATGTTCTGCTTCACCCTGTGCCCAGAACAATGAAGCTGGCAGTTAATGGACTGCAGCTCCTGAAAACATGAGCCAAAATAAACTTTTCCACTAAGTTCTTGTCAGGTCTTTTGGTCGTAGCACTGAAAAAAGTTAACTAAAACACTATTACTGCAGAAATAAACTTCCTTTAATGCATATAAATGAACACATAGGAGTGATTAATCTTTAACTAATAATTAAGTTAGTTAGCATGCTATTAGATGGTGAAAGTTCAAACACTTCATTGTTATTCATTATTCTAGTTCAAATTCTACATATTTTGGATATATTCAATCACGCTACACCTATTAATGTTGAGTACACTTCAAATTCTTTAAATACTTTCGTGAGGACTCCCAATATTTTTATCACTTTTTTATTGAGACAATATTTGTACATCTTTTTGTGATACGTCATCATAATTCAATATATGTGATAAATATATAATAAATCAGGGTAATAAAAATTTTCATTTATTCAAAAATTAATCATTTTGATGTGTTGGGAATTTCATATGCTTCTACTAATGTTGAAAATATAGATTGTCTTAAACAATAGTTACTCTATGGTGCTATAAAAATACAGAAATAATTATTCTGAAGTGTGTTCACATTAATCATCAAGGAAATGAAAATCAAAAACACAATGAGATATCATCTTGCCTCATTTAGAATGGTTATGATTTAGTAGACAAACAATAAAAAACGCTAGTGTGGATTTCAAGAAAGTGAACTCATATAATATTGATGAAAATATAAATTAATGCAACTATTATGGAAAACAATATAGAAATTTTTAAAACCATATAAAAATTAATATGATCCAGAAATTCCTCTAATGGACATATATCTAAATTGTGTATGACTAACTTTGATTATTTCCTGACACAGAAGTGTGTGTTTTCATTCATCTTATTACTGAGTGTGCCCCCAAGCAACCCATTAAATCTTCTCCCCCTACTTCCCCTCCTATTCTGATATTCTTCTTGTGTTCCTCATTACGGAAAATGACTTCACTTTCCATCCAATAAGCCAAAAGTTTCAAAGATTTTTATGATTTTTCCTTTGTCATCATTCTGTCCAAAATATACCCTATTGTCCATAGCCGCTGTGATTTCCTTAAGACATCATTATTTTCTAAGCAGTATTATTTGAAGAGTCTCCAACAATCTACCACAACTAGAGTATTTTCTCCAAATTTTCAAGGTAATCTTGTTATTGAGAAAACTGAAGTACATTCACAAATGTCTAAATATTTAACTTTTCATTTGCTCGCCAACACTGTCTTAATTAGATTCTATTCTAGGGTTATATTACTGTGATCTTTAGGCACAAATGTTCAGTAGTGTTTAACAACTCTCTGTCTTTATACAACTGTTTCCATTAACATAGAAACACATTTACATAAAAATGTATAAATGAATGTACAGAGAAGCCTTATCTATTTTGTTATTATAAGAAATCGATTTGGCCTTTAGCCAGGTAACTTTCCAGAGGTTCGAAAAGCAATTGAATTACCTGGATAAGAGTATCTCCATTTTCATTCATAAGGAGCCCCTTATTAACCACTTCTGAATTTATACTAATAAGAGAACTTGAGGTGAGGCCCCTAGATAGCCCCAAGAATGGACTCAAAGCAGAAAGAACAAATGGTTATTCAAATGTAACTTTCCATTTCATCCCTTGACCTTCAGGAATATATTCATGAGGTTAAAAATGTTTTATTATATTGTGGGGATTACTACATGATGTATATATATTTTTACAACATTTAATTATTTGCTTTGACAAAGGGAATTATATGACATGGAAATTAAATCCTAAAAGGTCTCTTTTTAAATTTAGTTGTTCCTTCTACATATACAAGACAGCAGAGTGTGTTTTGACATATTATACAAACCCAGAATATGTATTACTTGTTCCAATTAGGCTTTCACTATTGTGGTTGTATGTTATGTGGAGTTACATTGGTTGTGTATTCATATATAAATTGGGAGACTGAGGCAGGAGGATGGCAAGTTTGAGGCCAGTCTCAGCAATCTACTGAAACCCTAAGCAACATAGCAAGACCCTATCTGAAGCTCAAATATAAATAAAGTAAAAAGGGCAAGAGATGTGGCTCAGTAGTTAAGTGTCCTTGGACTCAATTCCTGGTACAAAAAACGAAAGAAAGAAACACAATGTAAATTCAAATATACTGAAGTATAAATCACAAGAGATATTAACAGTGGCTCATTAATTTGCTTAACTTAATGATCTATCTGTCAAGTATTTTATTTTAATTTTTTAGTGATGAGCCTTCAGTTACCACTCAGTAAATCCCATCAGGGAATTAATTGTTGATTAGGTCAAAACTCTCCTAGCCCAATCATTTCTCCTCTAACCCTTCTGGCATTGTCTCACACATGAGCTCTTGGGGGCCAATTTAAATCCAAACCACGTATCTGGATACATGTGGGAACACCCAAATAATAAAGTTTTTAGATCCCATTACACCTTCAGTCCAAAGGGAACTTCACTGAGACACATTGCAAAAAAAGTAAAAAATCAAAGGCAAAAGGGATTTCTAAAACCAGCAAAGAAAATGCACTCACATAAAAGTATATCCACAAGTCTATCAGTGGGTTTTGAAACAGAAATTCTGTAGACCATGACTAATTAGAATGACATATCCAAATTTTGAAAGAAAAAAACCTGAAAACCAACAATAATTTACTTGGTCAAGTTATTCTTCACAAATAAAATATAAAGACTTGCTTAGAAAAATGAAAGCTGAAGAACTTCATCAGCATTAGACCTGCTTAAGAAATGATACAGTCCTTGAAAGAAATGAAATAATGTAATTTGTAATATTAAAATATATGGAACTATAAATCTAACCAATAAAGTTAAATACACTGCCAAATTCAGAATAATCTAATAACATAATGGTGATGGTTAGATCACTAAAATCTAACAAAATGCTTGAAAGACAAAAATATTACAATAACTGCACCCTAACGATTTCTTTTTGGATATATAATATAAAACATGTGGATCGTAACACCAAGAATACAAATAATCCAATCAACAAATGTGCTAAGGGAATGAGTAGACACTTTACAGAAGATCTACAAGCAATCAACAGATATATGAAAAAATGTTCAACATCTCTAGTAATAAGCGAAATGCAAGTCAAAACTACCCTACGATTCCATTTCACCCAATTAGAATGGCGATTATCAAGAATAAAAGCAACAATAGGTGTTGGCGAGGATGTGGGGAAAAAGGTGCACTCGTACATTGCTGGTGGGGCTGCAAATTAGTGCAGCCAGTCTGGAAAGCAGTGTGGAGATTCCTTAGAAAAGTTGGAATGGAATCACCATTTGACCCAACTATCCCACACCTTGGCCTATACCCAAAGGACTTAAAATCAGCATACTACAGTGATGCAGCCACATCAATGTTCATAGCTGCTCAATTCGCAATAGCCAGATTGAGGAACCAACCTAGATGCCCCTAGATTGATGAATGGATAAAGAAACCACCGTATATATATATACAGTGGATTATTCCTTAGCCGTAAAGAATAATAAAATTATGGCATCCATTTACTTTCAAATGCCATAATTTCATTCTTCTTCATGGTTGGGTAGTATTTCATTGGGTATATATATCACATTTTCTTTATCCATTCATCTGTTGAGGGGCATGTAGGTTGGTTCCATAGTTTAGCTATTGTGAATTGAGGTGATATAAACATTGATGTGACTGTGTCACTCTAGTATGCCAATTTTTAATCCTTTATGTATAAATCAAGGAGTGGGTTAGCCAAATGGTGGTTCCATTCTAAATTTTCTGTGGAATTGCCATACTGCTTTCCATAGTGTTTGCTCCCTTTTGAGTCCCACCAGCAATGTATGAGTGTACCTTTTTCACTACATACTTGACAACATATATTGTTGCTTTTATTCTTGATAATTGCCCTTTTGATTGCAGTGAGGTGAAATCTTAGACTAATTTTGATTTGCATTTCTCTAATTGCACTAGATGACAAACTTTTTTTCATATATTTGTTGATCAGCTCTGTTTTTTCTGTGAAGTGTCTGTTCAGTTTTTTAGCCCATTTGTTGATTGGGTTATTTGGGTTTTTGTTTTTTTGTTTGTTTGTTTGTTTTGGTTTTAAGGTGTTTGAGTTCTTTATATATCCTGGAAATTAATGCTTTATCTGAGGCACAGGTTGTACAGATTTTCTCCATTCTGTAGGTTCTCTCTTCACATTATTGATTGTTTCTTTTGCTGAGAAGAATCTTTTTAGTTTGAATCTATCCCATTTATTGATTCTTGATTTTACTTCTTGTGTTTTAGGTGTCCTGTTAAGGAAGTCAGTTCCTAAGTGGAAATGGTGAAGATTTGGGCCTACCTTTTCTTCTATTAGTTGCAGGGTCTCTATTTTAGTGCCTAAGTCTTTGATCCACTATGAGTTGATTTTTGTGCGAGGTGAGAGGTAAGAGTTTAATTTCATTTTGCCACATATGGATTTTCAGTTTTCCCCACACCATTTGTTGAAGAGGCTATCTTTTCTCTAAAGAATACTTTTGGCACCTTCATTTATTATGAGATAACCATATTTATGTGGGCTTGTCTCTGTGTCTTCTAATCTTCACCATTGGTCTGTATGTCTGTTTTGGTAGCAGTACCATGTCATTTTTATAATATGGATCTGTATTATATAGTTCAAGGTCTGGTATTTTGATGCCTCCTCCTTCACTCTTCTTTCTAAGGATTGCTTTGACTATGCAGGGTCTCCTGTTTTTCCAAATGAATTTCTTGACTATTTTTTCTAATTTTATGAAGAATGTATTGAGATTTTAATAGAAATTGCATTTCATCTGTTTAATACTTTTGGTATTATGGCCATTTAGACAATATAAATTCTGCCTACCCAAGAGCATGGGAGATATTTCCATCTTCTAAGGTCTTCTTCAATTTCTTTCTTTAGTGTTCTGGGTTCTCATTGTAGAGGTCTTTCACCTCATTTTTTAGTTTGATTCCCAAGTATTTTTTAAGGCTACTGCAAATGGGGTAGTTTTCCTAATTTCTCTTAGTGAAGTCATACATGATGTATAGGAATGCATTTGATTTACGGGTGTTGATTTTATATCCTGCTACTTTGCTGAGTTCATTTATTATTCATAGAAGTTTTCTGGTGAATATTTTGGATCTTCTAAATATGGAATCATGTAGTTGACAAATAGAGATATTTAGAGCTCTTTCATTTCCTAGTCTTATCCTTTTAATTTCTTTCTCCTGTCTAATCTCCCGTCTAGAGTTTCCAGAACAATGTTGAACAAAGTGTTGAAAGAGGGCATTCTTGTCTTCTTCCATTTTTAGAGAGAATGTTCTCAATTTTTCTCCATTTAGAAAGATGTTGCCTTTGGGTTTAGCATATATAGATTTTATGATATTAAGATATGTTCTTAATATTCCTAGTTTTTCTAATGTTTTGAACATGGAGGGATGCTCTAATTTGTAAAATGCTTTTTCTGCATCTATTGAGATGATCATATGATTCTTGTTCTTAAGTGTATTGACATGATAAATTGTGTCTTTTGATTTCTGTATGTTGTACCAACCTTGCATCCCCTGGCTGAATCCCACTTGATTGTGGTGCACTATCTTTTAAATATTTTTTATGCTATTTGCCAGAATTTTAATGAAAATTTTTGCATCTATGTTCAACAGAGATATTGGTCTGAAGTTTTCTTTCCTTGATATGTCTTTGTCTAGTTTTGATCATAGAAAGAGTTTGGAAGTGTTCCTTTCTTTTCTGTTTCATGGAATAATTTGAGAATGATTGATTTTAATTCTTCATTGAAGGTCTTATACAACTCTGTTGAGAATCCATCTAGTCCTGGGCTTTTCTTGATTAGTAGACTTTTGATGGCATCTTCATTTTCATTGATTGAAACTGATGTGTTTAAATTGTGTATGTCCTCCTGATTCAGTTTGGGTAGTTCATATTTCTGTAGAAATTTTTCTATGTCTTTGACAGTTTCTGTTGTATTGAAGTATAAATTTTCAAAATTTTTTCTAATTATCTTCTGTATCTGAGTAGTGTGTGCATCTCATGTTTCCATTTTCATCACACATTATAGTAATTTGGTTTCCCCTCTCTCTTCATTAGCATGACTAAGGTTTTTATCAATTTTACTTATTTTCCAATGAACAAAATTTTGTTTTGTCAATTTTTTTGAATTGACTCTTTTTTTCAGTTCCATT
Organism: Sciurus carolinensis; assembly: GCF_902686445.1. Taxonomy (NCBI): domain Eukaryota; kingdom Metazoa; phylum Chordata; class Mammalia; order Rodentia; family Sciuridae; genus Sciurus; species Sciurus carolinensis. The sequence goes on from NC_062232.1 coordinate 47,026,622, forward strand.
GACTTTAGCTCTGATTTTAATTATTTGCTGTCTTCTCCTTTGGTGTTCATATGTTCTTCTTTTTCTAGGGCTTTTAAATGGATTATTAGGTCATTTATTTGTTAACTTTCTGTAATTTTAATGAATGAGCTCAATGCAATGAACTTTCCTCTTTGCACTACCTTCAAAATGTCACAGAGATTTTGATATGTTGTAACAGTGTTCTCATTTACTTCTAAATATCTTTTACTTTCATCCCTGATTGCTTCTGCTATCCATTCATCATTCAATAGTGTAGTGTATTATTTTGTCTCTAGTGTTAGTGTAACTTCAATTATTTTGTCACTGATTTCTAATTTCATTCCATTATGATCTCATAGAATGCAGGATATAATCTCTTTTTTTGTATTTGCTAAGAGTTGCTTTGTGGCATAAGATATGGTCTATTTTAGAGAAGGATCTGTATGCTACTGAGAAGAAAGTGTATTCAATTCATTGATGGATGAAATATTCTATATATGTTCATTAAGTCTAAATTATTTATTGTATCATTTAGTTCTATAGTTTCTTTGTTTAGTTTTTATTTGGAAGATCTATCTAGTAGGGAGAGAGGTATGTTAAAGTCACCCAGTATTATTGTGTTGCAGTCTATTTGATTCTTGAAATTGAGAAGGAATTTTTTGATGGACATAGATGCTCCATTGTTTGAAGCATAAATATTTATAATTGTTATGTCTTGCTGATTTCTAATTCTTTTAAGCAGTATGAAATGTCCTTCTTTGTCTTTTCTGATTAACTTTGATTTTAGGTCCACCTTATCTGTTATGAGGAAGGAAACATCTACTTGTTTACATGATCCATATGATTGATATGCTTTTCTTCCATCCTTTCACCTTCACTCTGTGGATGTCTTTGCCTATGAGGTGAGTCTCTTTGAGACAGCATATTATTGGGTCTTTTTTTTTGGTTATTGATGGATCTTTATTTTATTCATTTATTCATATGCAATTTTAAGGATGGAACCCAGTGCCTCACACATGCTAGGCAAGTGCTCTACCACTGAGCCACAACCCCAAGTCCTAGGTCTTATTTTTTTAATCTGGTCTCCCTGTCTCTATCTTTTTATTGATGATTTTGACCATTAACATTCAAGGTTGTTATTGATATGATTTGTATTCCTGGCCAATTTGGTTTATTTCTGGTTTTTAATTTGATATAGTTTCTCCTTTGATTGACAGTTTCTTTAGTGTAGTTTCTCCTTTTGCTGGCTTTCAGTTTTTGTTTTCTTTCATTTCATACTCTTGGAATATTTTGTTAAGAATATTCTGTAGTGCAGGCTTTCTAGTTGTGAATTTTTTTAACTTGGAAGGCTTTTATTTCATCTTCAAATCTGAAGCTTAATATGGTAGATATAAAATTCTTGGTTGGCACCCATTTTCTTTCACAGCTTGATAAATGTTGTTCCAGGACCTCCTAATTTTGAGGGTCTGGGTTGAGAAATCAGCTGAGGTCTGAAGTGATTTGCCCCTATATGTAATCTGATGTATTTCTCTCCTGGCTTTTAAAATTCTATCCTTATTTTGTATGTTAGTCAATCTTATTACAATGTGCCTTGGTGTTGGTCTGTTGTAATTTTGTATATTTCGTGTCCTGGAAAACTCTTGTATTTGATTTTCCATTTCATTGTTTAGGTTTTGCCAGGGTCCAGCCCTAGCAGGGGTCAGGAGTCCTAGGTGGATGGGAGGCATCAGCGTGGTGGAGAAACAGCACACAGAGACACCAAGTGTTCTGAGGCTGAATCTATCTTTATTTTTTCTGCCAGCCTTTTCATAGATATTTTTCTTTACTAATGATCATACCATTTTATGGATAGTTTAAAATAAGAAAAACGTTCAAAAGTACAATCTATGCTTCTTCTCAAAGTGCACATTCTCTCTGTATGACAGTCTAGACCAAAACAACCTTATTTCCCAGCTAGATTAAAACAACCTCATCTCCTGGCTAAACTGAAACAAACTTGTCTCCCAGCTAAAATGAGGGCACCATGATCTGCCAGCTTTCAACCTTCAGAACAAACACATCACTAGATTTTCTGAGAAACCACCCCCACCATGAACTCCAATGTTTAATAGTGAAAAGTTTTTACTATTATTAAAAGGCAAAGAAATCAAATTATAGTTAATATTTAGTCTATTTTAATTTCACACAATGATGGACTACAATCTTATTCTGATTCTCAAAGAATTAGACTAAACATAGGAAAAGCACAAATCATATTCATGACCAACCTAAATGTTTTTACCATGCAAAGTGTCTCTAGAATCAACTCTTGAAACTTGGAAGCAACAAAGGCTAAACACTGCATCCAAGCTCAGAGGAATATCTCTTTATCCATCTATTATTATACTAAAGCAATCACAGGCTCCTTTAAACTCAAAAACAGCCACAATTGTTTATTTTCATATATTTTATCTATGTATTATTGCTAAATTTTTATTGTGCATTATTTTGTGTCCCAATACAGTAAAACCTTCCTAATGTTTTTCCAATGTTTCTAAATGATATATTGATTATTAATATTAGAAAGCAACTACACGTGGAGACATGCCATGTCTATGGCCCCAAGAGGGAGAACGATAAACAGAACCATGTCAAGTGTTGAGTCCTTTATTCCAAAAGATGGTGTCAAGTGTCAGATCCTCTACTTCAAGAGGCTGTGTCAAGTGTTGGAGTGGCAGGAAATAGATGCAGCAAGGTTTGAGAAATTTTCTGGTATTATTTCATTAAACAGTTTGTGCATTCTTTGAATTTATATCTCTGTGCCTTCATCTATCCCAATAAATCTTAAATTTGGACTTTTCAGTTTATCCCATAGTTCTTGGAACATCTGTTCATGGTTTCTTACCACCTTCTTTGTGTGGTCAACTTTATTATCAAGATTATATATTTTCTCTTCATTGTCTGATATTTTGTCTTCCATATGGTCTAGTCTGTTGGTAATACTTTCCATTGAATTTTTAATTTTTTATTGATTCTTTTCACAGATTTTTGCCTGATATCTTTTTGGATTCTCTTTCTCTTTATTGAAGTGATCTTTCACTTTCTGAAATTTATGTCTGATTTCAGTCCTTACATTATTCTTTATTTTGGAGATCAGTTTAACTGTATACATTCTAAACTCCTTCTCTGACATTTCTTCTACTGGTTGTCAATGGATTTTATTATTGGGGCATATTTATTCCCTTGTTTTTCATGTTGTTTGTGTGTCTTCCCATCTAGCAGTGTGGATCTGAGGCAGTATGGCTTCTACCCTGTAGACTTATAGTGTACCTGAAGATGTCCAGTACCTTGCCTTTAAGGAGAAGACCAATATTAACAGCACCCAATGCAGACAATATACAGCCTTAAACCAAATATCTCCTATTAAGATGACTACAGGGGGTTTTCAAGATGGTGGACTAGAGGGCGGCTGCATTTCATGCTGCTCCAGGACTCAGGATTCAGAAGAGGAGATAGTGAGTGACTTGGGACAAACTCAAAGTCGCCGGGTGAGTCTCTCCCATTGGGGAGGCATCCCAGATGGGATGGTAGTCCCAGAATGCAGGAAACTTTGTGAAGTAGAGTTGCCCGGCGAGACACTCCTCCCCCCGCCAGAGCGGTAAACACGGACAGCGCTTGGTTTCAGAGTAAACCACCGGGCTTTGGTGGCTGCCCAGAGGACTGCCTGCATAGGCAGGCAATTAGGTGCAGAACAGGGTCCCAGGTCTTAGGCGGCTTTTCGGTGGAAGAGCTGCAGAGACAAGCTGAGGGGCGGAGCGAAGGTTCCAGGACTGCGGGCAGATTCTCTGAGGAGAGGCAGCCTAAGGAGATTCGTTTGCGAAGGGTGAGGATCCCAGGCCCAGGAGGTAGGTCTGGGCCCCTGGAAATGTTGCCTGGGAAGGCTGCCCTGCCCAGGCGGCAAGATACTCTTCTCCCTGCTGGAGGAGTGAACACGGAGAGTGGGGAACTTGGCAGAGGAGGCCGTGTAGCACAATGCTTGGTTTCGGAGCAACCTGCTGGGGCTCCGGTGGCTGCCAGAGGAAGAGCTGGGCGGCGAGCTGTTTGGACTCAGAGCAACCACCTGAACAACGGGGGGAGCTGTCCTGAGGAGGAGGAGGTGCGCAGTGAGTTGCTTGGTCTCCAAGCGCCCACACAGAGCACCGGGTGACTGCCTGGAGGAAGAGACGAGCGACGGGTCACTGGGGCTCAGAGCATATGTACGAGGCTCCAGGTGGCTGCACAGAGGAGGGGTCGCATAGCCAGGCGATTAGGTGCAAAGCACGGTCCAGGGACCTAAGCGCCTTTTGGTGAAAGACCTACACAGAGACAAGCTGAGGGGTGGAGCGAAGGTTCCAGGACTTCGGGCAGCTTCTCTGAGGAGGGGCAACTTAAGGAGACTTGTCTGCGAGGGTGAGGCTCCCAGGCCCAAGAGGTAGGTCCGGGCCCCTGGGAACGTTGCCTGGGAAGGCTGCCCTGCCCAGGCGGTAATTGTGGACTGAGGGGAACCTCTAGGAGGGGAACTGACCAGCGAGACCTCCCCACCGGGTGAGTCTTCCCCGCCGGGTGAGTTTTTCCCACAAGGACGGTAAAACCAGAGACATAGGCACAAACAGGCCTTGCCTCAGCCCGCAGCCTAGTTCCCCTTTGGATGACCATTGGTCAACAAGTGGAAGCACCTCTGCCCACTAGCAGGGAATATACCACAACTGAAGGCCACCACCCCTAGAGAGGCAGCTTCCTTGGGGAGCACTGCATTATCAACTTTCTCCAAGACTTCAGGCTACTAAAGGATAAGAGGGGATACACTAGCAATCTTCAGGGACATTATAAGTCAATAGAGGAAATCTGCAACATTTCAGCAGTCCACTGACACCTGAAGGACATGAGAAAACAAGGGAAGAAAATGCCTCAAACAAATCTGGATGTTACATCAATAAAATCCAATGACAGCATGGCAGAAGAAATGTCAGAAAGGGAGTTCAGAATGTACATAATTAACATGATAAGGGAAGCAAACGATGAAATGAAAGAGCAAATGCAGGCATTGAATGAACGCACCAATCGACAGTTAAAAGAGCAAATACAGGAAGCAAAAGACCATTTTAATAAAGAGTTAGAGATATTGAAAAAAAAAAACAAACAGAAATCCTTGAAATGAAGGAAACAATAAACCAAATTAAGAACTCCATAGAAAGCACAACCAATAGGATAGAACACCTGGAAGACAGAACCTCAGATATTGAAGACAAAATATTTAACCTCGAAAACAAAGTTGAACAAACAGAGAAGATGGTAAGAAATCATGAACAGAATCTCCAAGAACTATGGGATATCATGAAAAGGCCAAATTTGAGAATTATTGGGATTGAGGAAGGCTTAGAGAAACAAACCAAAGGAATGAACAATCTATTCAATGAAATAATTTCAGAAAATTTCCCAAATCGAAAGATTAAAATGGAAAATCAAGTTCAAGAGGCTTATAGAACTCCAAATATACAAAATTACAACAGACCCACACCAAGGCACATTATAATGAAAATACCTAACATACAAAATAAAGACAGAATTATAAAGGCTGTGAGAGAAAAGAACCAAATTACATTCAGGGGGAAACCAATACGGATATCAGCAGATTTTTCAATCCAGACCTTAAAAGCTAGAAGGGCCTGGAATAACATTTTTCAAGCCCTAAAAGAAAATGAGTGCCAACCAAGAATCTTATACCCAGCAAAACTTACCTTCAGATTTGAAGACGAAATAAAATCCTTCAATGATAAACAAAAGCTAAAAGAATATACAAAAAGAAAGCCAGCATTACAGAATATTCTCAGCAAAATATTCCATGAGGAAGAGATGAAAAACAAAGAAGCAAATCAGCAAAGGGAGGAGCTATCCTAAAGGAAGTCTCAAATAAAGAGGAACCAAGTCGTGTCAAAAATAAACAAATAAATGAATAAAATGAGTCAAATGACCGGGAATACAAATCATATCTCAATAATAACCCTGAATATTAATGGCCTGAATTCATTAATCAAAAGACATAGACTGGCAGATTGGATTAAAAAGAAAGATCCAACAGTATGTTGCCTGCAAGAGACTCATCTCATAGAAAGAGATACACATAGACTAAAGGTGAAAGGATGGGAAAAAACATACCATGCACATGGACCCAGCAAAAAAGCTGGGGTATCCATCCTCATTTCAGATAATGTGGACTTCAAGCCAAAGTTAGTCAGAAGGGATAAAGAAGGACATTTCATACTGCTTAAGGGAACCATAAATCAGCAAGACATAACAATCATAAATATCTATGCCTCAAACAGTGGCTCACCCATGTATGTCAAACAAATCATTCTCAATCTCAGAAACCAAATAGACCATAATACAATAATACCAGGTGATTTTAACACACCTCTCTCACCACTGGACAGATCTTCCAAACAAAAATTGAACAAAGAAACCATAGAAATTAATAACACAATCAATAATTTAGACTTAACAGACATTTATAGAATATACCATCCAACGAAGAGTGAATACACTTTCTTCTCAGCAGCACATGGATCCTTCTCTAAAATAGACCATATATTATGCCACCAAGCTAATGTTAGCAAATACAAGAAGATAGAGACGCTTCCTTGTATTCTATCAGATCATAATGGATTGAAATTAGAAATAAATGAAAGAGTAAAAAACAGAAATTACTCCAACAACTGGAGATTAAACAATATGCTATTATATGATGAATGGATAACAGAAGATATTAGGAAGGAAATTAAAAAATTCTTAGAGGTACATGAGAACAAAGAAACATCATATCAAAATCTCTGGGACACTATGAAAGCAGTACTTAGAGGAAAATTTATTTCATGGAGCGCATTCAATAAAAGAAGTAAAACTCAACAAATAAACGACCTAACACTACAGCTCAAAGCCCTAGGAAAAGAAGAACAGACCAACACCAAAAGTAGTAGAAGACAGGAAATAGTTAAACTCAGAGCCAAAATCAATGAAATTGAAACAAAAGAAACAATACAAAAAATTGACAAAATAAATAGCTGGTTCTTCAAAAAAATAAACAAAATTGATAAACCTTTAGCCACACTAACAAAGAGAAGATGAGAGAAAACCCAAATCACCAAAATTCGGAATGAACAAGGAAATATCACAACAGACACGATTGAAATACAAAACATAATTAGAAGCTATTTTGAAAATCTATACTCCAACAAAATAGAAAATTTTGAAGATATCAACAAGTTTCTAGAGACATATGAATTGCCTACACTAAACGAGGAGGACATACACAATTTAAATAGACCAATTTCAAGTAATGAAATAGAAGAAGTCATCAAAAGCCTACCAACAAAGAAAAGCCCAGGACCTGATGGTTTCTCAGCCGAGTTCTACAAAACCTTTAAGGAAGAGCTCATTCCCATACTTTTCAAAGTATTCCATGAAATACAAGAGGAGGGAATTCTCCCAAATTCATTCTATGAAGCCAATATCACCCTGATACCTAAACTAGACAGAGATACATCGAGGAAAGAAAATTTTAGACCAATATCCTTAATGAACATCGACGCAAAAATTCTTAACAAAATTTTAGCAAATCGCATACAAAAACATATTAAAAAGATAGTGCACCATGATGAAGTGGGTTTCATCCCAGGGATGCAAGGTTGGTTCAATATCAGGAAATCAATAAATGTAATTCACCATATCAACAGACTTAAAGTTAAGAATCACATGATTATTTCAATAGATGCAGAAAAAGCATTTGATAAAATACAGCACCCCTTCATGCTCAAAACACTAGAAAAAATAGGGATAGTAGGAACATTCCTTAATATTGTAAAGGCTATCTATGCTAAGCCCATGACCAATATCATTCTAAATGGTGAAAAACTGAAAGCATTCCCCCTAAAATCTGGAAGAAGGCAGGGATGCCCTCTTTCACCACTCCTATTCAATATCGTCCTTGAAACTCTAGCCAGAGCAATTAGACAGACCAAAGAAATTAAAGGGATATGAATAGGAAAAGAAGAACTCAAACTATCCCTGTTTGCTGATGATATGATTATATACTTAGAGGAACCAGGAAATTCCACCAGAAAACTCTTAGAACTCATAAGTGAATTTAGTAAAGTAGCAGGGTATAAGATCAATGCTCATAAATCTAATGCATTTTTATACATAAGTGATGAATCTTCAGAAAGAGAAGTTAGGAAAACTACCCCATTCACAATAGCCTTGAAAAAAATAAAATACTTGGGAATCAATCTCACAAAAGATGTGAAAGACCTCTACAATGAGAACTACAGAACACTAAAGAAAGAAATTAAAGAACACCTTACAAGACGGAAAGATCTCCCATGTTCCTGGATAGGCAGAATTAATATTGTCAAAATGACCATACTACCAAAAGTGCTATACATATTCAATGCAATTCCAATTAAAATCCCAATGACGTACCTTACAGAAATACAACAAGCAATCATGAAATTCATCTGGAAGAATAAGAAACCCAGAAGAGCTAATTCAATCCTTAGCAGGAAGAGTGAAGCAGGGGGTATCACAATATCAGAACTTCAACTATACTACAAAGCAATAGTAACAAAAATGGCATGGTATTGGTACCAAAATAGACAGGTTGATCAATAGTACAGAATAGAGCACACGGACACAAACCCAAATAAATATAATTTTCTCATACTAGACAAAGGTGCCAAAAATATGCAATGTAGAAAAGATAGCCTCTTCAACAAATGGTGCTGGGAAAATTGGAAATCCATATGCAACAGAATGAAACTAAACCCATATCTCTCACCGTGCACGAAACTAAACTAAAAATGGATTAACGACCTCAGAATCAGACTAGAGACCCTGCATCTTATAGAAGAAAAAGTAGGTCCAGAGCTTCAACATGTCGGCTTAGGACCAGACTTCCTCAACAGGACTCCCATAGCACAAGAAATAAAAGCAAGAATCAACAACTGGGATAGATTCAAACTAAAAAGCTTTCTCTCAGCAAAGGAAACTATCAGCAATGTGAAGAGAGAGCCTACAGAGTGGGAGAAAATCTTTGCCAATCATACTTCAGATAGAGCACTAATCTCCAGAATCTATAAAGAACTCAAAAAACTCAACACCAAGACTACAAATAACCCAATCGACAAATGGTCTAAGGAAATGAACAGACACTTCACAGAAGAAGACCTACAAGCAATCAACAAGCATATGGAAAAATGTTCAACATCTCTCGTAATAAGAGAAATGCAAATCAAAACCACCCTAAGATTCCATCTCACCCCAATAAGAATGGCGATTATGAAGAATACAAGCAACAACAGGTGTTGGCGAGGATGTGGGGAAAAAGGTACACTCATACATTGCTGGTGGGGCTGCAAATTAGTGCAACCACTCCAGAAAGCAGTATGGAGATTCCTTAGAAAACTCGGAATGGAACTACCATTTGACCCAGCTATCCCACTCCTTGGCCTATACCCAAAGGAATTAAAATCAGCATACTACAGAGATACAGCCACATCAATGTTCATTGCTGCTCAATTCACCATAGCCCGATTGTGGAACCAACCTAGATACCCTTCAGCTGATGAATGGATAAAGAAACCGTGGCATATATATACTATGGAATATTACTCAGCCATAAAGAATGATAAAATTATGGCATTTGCAGGCAAATGGATGAAATTGGAGAATATTATGCTAAGTGAGATAAGCCAATCTCAAAAAACCAAAGGAAGAATGATCTCGCTGATAAGTGGATGATGATACATAATGGGGCGTGGGAGGGGTTAGTTTTAGGGTTAGAGTGAGGGTTAGGGATGGGGGCAAGAATGGGGGAAGCAAGGACTGTATAGAGGGAAAAGAGGGCTGGGAGGGGTGGGACGAAGGGAAAAAATAACAGAATGAATCAACCAACATTACCCTATGTAAATTTATGATTACACAAATGGTATGCCTTACTCCATGTACAAACAGAGAAACAACATGTATCCCATCTGTTTACAATAAAAAAAACATCATAAAAAATGACTAAAGTTCACTTGCAGTATACAGAAATGTGTTCAATTATTGTCTACAATATAAACAGTAAATTTTCAAAATGGGTTTACAACTTCAAAAGTTGAACAAAGAGAGAACAGAAGTAGTGTAGGATATGTTGTTTATGAAGAAGGAGAAGAGAAGATAGAAGTAAAAGTTTATAAGAAGAGTGAAAGAGGAACTAATATAGGTTGGCTGTTTGCAGGAAAAAAGAGAGAAAGAGAATACAGGGAAACAGGTAAGTGAGTGGAAAAATATATATAAAGTAAAAAAAAAATGAATAAAAGTAAAAAAAAAGAATGCACAACAAACCCGTAATATACTATTCAGATATTCCAGTCTTCAATAATATGATTCATGGAAACTACTTGTTTTCAAAAATGGTAGAGATGTGAGAGAGAGAAAAAACAGAAAAGAAATGAAGGATCTTGATGGAAAGTTGAACAACTGCAGTTTCCCTTTTCAACCTATAGGTGGGGTTGTCTGGGGTTTGATGATAATTCCACTCTCAAGATGGTGAGGGTTGCTAGGGTGGGAGGGTTAGTACTGGAGGCAGAACTCCTGAAGGCAGGATATAGCAATTGCCAGTCCACATTGGAAGACTGCACCCCAGGAATCTCTTTTGGGTTCCACACGTGATGTAGGAGCCTGATCTTAGCTTCTTATGTTGCCTGCAGACCCCACAATTCCTGGTCTTTGATTTATTCTCCAAACTCAATCTCTCCTACCCGCACCCTTTCAAATTCCTGGTCAGGCACTTCTCTCCCAGGTATTCCTGAGGGTTGGGTGCTGGGATCTCTGCACCTGTCTCAGAGAACTTTTCTGTATAGGGCTGATCAAGACCGGGTGCACAGACCTGCAGGTTGGCTGTGTAGCTTTGAGTGATGGACCTGGTTTGAGTCTAGGGAGGGTTTGGGAGTCTGGAGATTGGGGGACTAGATGTCCCTGTTGGGTGTTCGATGCTAAAACAGGCGGGATCCAGGGTCAGTGGATGTAGGACTGGGGAGGGAGTCAGGACCCCATTCATTCCCATGCCCTTCAGGACTTCCAGAGCTAGGGAGAGCTCAACTTTCTCTAGACTCTCTAACCTGTGTTCCCCCAAGCAATATGCTTCCAGATTCTGACTATCCACTGGATTGCTAGGCTCACACAGGCCTACACAGACCTAGTTGTAAACTCGCACATCTGGGTTTCAGTTTCTGTTAGCTCTGACACTTTGTAGTCCCAAGATGTCAAAATGGCTCTTGGATAGCAGGTGATTAATAAACTGTGGTGGAGAGTTTCCTTCTTTTTTTTTTTTTTTTTCAATCTAAGCCTTATGGAGACATGGTATTCCTGCTGTTTGTGTTTTGGGTAGCTCAGCAAAAAGAAATACTGCCTCACACTACTCCACCATCTTTGAATCTCTGGTTATTATTTTCAGCACTATTTTAAATAGAATTGAAAACTTGGGACTCCTTATATATTTCCAGGTCATAGAGGAAAATATTACAACTTTACTTTTACATAAGAGATGGACTGCAACTTTTTGTATATGGCCTTTATTTGTGTTTACATACATATATGAGCTTTATTGTATTTATACACATTACTTCTATGTCTAATTTATTGATTCTTCTTTATTAAAAATCATAAATTTTATCAAATATTTTCGCTGCATCTATGTGATGTTCACAAGGATTTCCACTTTCATTCTCTTAATATAATAAATTATGTTCATTAATTTGGGTATTTTAAACCATTCTTATATTAGGATTAACATCACATGTCATGGTAAAATATCTTTTTGATGTTGTGTTGAATTCAGTTTGATAGTATACTGTTGAGAGTTTTGAATCTACATTCATCAGGATTATTTGCCTGGAGTTCTCTTGTGCCTTTGATTTTGGTGTCAATACATGCTATCTTCATAGAAGGAGTTTGTACATATTCCTTCCTTATCAATTGTTTTAGAAAAGCTTGAGAATAATTAATATTAACATTGTTTCTTCTTTAAGTGTTTGGTAGAATTCAGCAATTTATGCATCAGGTATTCAGATTTAACTCATTGAAAGACTATGACTGATTCATAACCTTATTCATTATTGGCAGTTCAGATTTTCAGTTTCCTCATAATTCAATCTTTGTTGATATTATGTGACCAGGAATTTAACAACTTATGGTAGATGATTCAAATTGTTGATGTATACTTATTCATTATAGCCTATTTTGTCATTTGTCATTTTATTTTATTTTACATTTCACTCTAATGCCTGACATACAATAGACATTCAGTATATAGTTCATTAACTGTAAATACGTAAATGAATACACAACATAGTTTGATTAGCAAGTCATCACTTATATCTTTTCTCTCCAAATATTTTTGTTAGTAACTACAGATTCAAATCCAAATTTCTGACCTTGACTTTTATAGCTGTAAAATAATATCTCAATCTTTTATTGTTATTTTCTTCCTAGTTCACTATGTATAACACTAGTAATCAGTAACATATCTTGCACCTTAATAATTCCATTGCATTGTCTTTTCAGTGTATATTTTTCCCCATGCAAAATTTTAAAAAAATATTTCTTGGTTATTATATAGAGACATTCAAAAAAGCAGAATTGGTGTCTGTATTGTACTCTTCACCTGTGAGACTAACATCATTGAGAGGATGCTTGTGAAATTTCTTATTATCCATTTTAGTTCTGCGTTATCAGTTTTAATATCTCCTTTTCAAACTAATTTAATTTATTTGAACCTCCCTATTTTTTCTCTAATATCAATTATGATTAACTTTTCAAAAAGCAGGTCAGAGAAAGGGAAAAATGGTGGAAGAGAGGAACTCACAACATTGTAGCACTGCCCAAGATTTAACTAAAGCAGCAGTTCTGCAATAATATACTAAGGTAGGTAGAAAGTGGAGAAATGCTGGTATGCAACACAGCAAGCTAGTAACCAAGTGAAAACAAAACAAATAAATGTTTTCTTAGAATTGAAAGAAAATAAAGCAACAGATGGCAGTTGCATCATGTAAGTGGTGGTTCAGTTTTAGGGGTCTCCTGTTCAATGAGATGAAATAAATCCTTGTACTGAATTTGTGAAAAGCAATCTTGACTGTTCAACATAGTTGCAGTGTAAGCAGAAAATAAGTATAAAACAGTGAACTGAACACACACTAAAGAAATTCCAAGCACTCCTTATTAAACAGTTAAAGGAGGAAGTAACAATATCTTAAAACATTTTGTTTGGACTTCCTCTTCTGCAAACAAGGAATCCCTGCAAATTGACATTGTTTTTCATAATTAACTCTCTACTTTATCTAGTTCTTTACTTCTTTTCCTTTTGTGATTTGTTCAAAGTGTGTACCTTGCTTTTTGACAATGTAAGATAAAACAGACATATAAACTTGGTTTTTTTTTGTATTGTTTTTGTCTTTCATTTTAATTAATTTTATTTTTAATTGACATAATATTTGTACAGACTTAGTGGCATAATGTGTTATTTGGATTCATATAATTCTATTGGTACATTATGAAAATTTAGACTAGTGGAATTCATTGTTACATATTCATAATGCATGTAAAATAATTTGATCAAATTCATTTCCTAGTATCTCCTTTTCCTTCTCACTTTCCCAACTACCAGTACAGGTCTCATTCTTCAACAGTACTGGTCTCTCTTGTCTTTTCATGTGGTCCTTTTAATTTTTTTTCCCTCAGCTTCCACATGAGAGAGAACATACAGTGCTTGACTTTATAAGTGTAACTTATTTGACTCAACAAGATGTTCTACAGTTCTATCCATTTTCGTGAAAATGGCACAATTTAATTATTCATGATGGCAGAATAAAACTTAACATAAACATGCCCCTAAAAAGGTTGACTTATTTGTCTCTGAGCTGAGGAAAAAAAAAAAAAAAGCTCGGTATGTATATCTCTCAAAATCCATCATTGGAGATTCTACATTTGAAGAAACAGGAAGAATAACCTCTATTTCAGAAATCCCAGCAAGAAGAAAACTATTTATGACAGATAATGTGTTAACTGTTTAAGTAAACCAATTCCTAGGGTCTTCTCATATTTTGTTTTTTGTCAGAATTCTAATTTTATGTCAGTTAATGTAGTCATCTCCATACCACTTTTCCTTTTCTCCATTTCCATTCACTTCTCTCCTTCTTTCTGTTAACATTACTCGTTTGACTTCTGTATTCCTTACCTCCCCCACCCTTTTTTTCATTTGAACTTCTTTTCTATATTTTTATATTTTTTATGCATTAGAGATATACAATGCCATTTTCACATATTCATAAATACAAATAAAGTAGTTGTCTTCATTTCAATACCCAGTACTACCGTCTTTTATTCTTTCGTTCCACTCCTGATCCCCTTCCTCTACTGTACTGGTCTTCCTTACATTTATTTGTTTTCAAAATAATGCATATATTATATATAAAATTAGGATTCATTACAGTATATTCAAGCACATGCTCAGTATAATTTAGTCAAATTTATTCCCAAGTTCTTTCCCTTTCCTTTCCCTCCTACCTACCCCTGTGTCAAATGTTTATATTTTCATGAAATACCAATTTTATTTCTTTTTTTTCCCTCTAGCTTCTGTATATAAGATAAAACTTTGGACTGTTGAATTTTTTAATCTTGCTTTTACACTTACATGATGATCTCCATTTCCATACACTTACCAGCAAATGACACAATTCCATTCTTTATGGATGAGTAAAATACCATTGTGTATATTTACTGCATTTTCTTTATTCATTTTTCTATTTATGGGAACACAAACTGGTTGCCTAACTTGGTTATTATGAACTGTGCTGCTATAAAAATTGATAGGCAGGTTTCACTAGAGTATGCTGATTTTAGTTCCTTTGGATAAGTACCAAGGAGCAGAAGAGCTGGATCATATGGTGAATCAAATCCTAGTCTTTTAGGAATCTCTGTGTTGCTTTCCGAAATTGTTGTGCTAAGTCTCAGTCCCAATAATAATGTATGCATGTATCTTTTTCCCAAAATCCTGAACATCAATTGTTGCTACTTGTATCCACAAGGATTGACCTTCTAATTGGTGTGTGATGAAGTATCACTGTAATTTGAATATTCATCTCCTTGATTTCTAAGGATACTCAACATTTTTTCATATGTGTGTTGGTCATTTGTATTTTTTGATAAAAATATCTTTAGATATTTTGCACATTTACTGAGTGTGTTCTTAGTTTTATTGGTATCTTTTTAAAATTCTTTGTATATTCTGGTTATTAATCCTCATGCAGAAGAACAATTAGGAAATGTTTTCTTTCATAAGACAGGATCTCTATTTTCTTATTTACGTCCTTTGCTGGACAGAATATTTTTAATTTAATTCTTTTCCACCCAATGTCTCATGGTTATACTTTTTTTAGATATAGGAGTCTTATTAAGGAATTTCATGCCTATGCCAATTTGTTGGAATGTTGCCCCTAAGTTTTTTTTTTAAACTTTTTATTTATTTATTTATTTGTGTGGTGCTGAGGATTTAATCCAGTGCCTCACATGTGCTAGGCAAGCATTTTACCACTGAACCACAACCTATGTTTTAATCTAGTTCTTTCATTGTTTCTTGTCTAATTCCTAGGTCTTCGATTCGCTTTAATTAGATAGCTCTACATGGTGACAGGGATCTGGATTCATTTGTTTACATATGGATACCTAGTTTTCCCAGCAGCATTTGTTAAAACGGTTATTTTTATTGATGACTGCCATTCTGGTGTGAGATAAAATTTCAGCAGTTTTGATTTACATTTCCCTGATTGCTAATGATGTTGAACATTTTTTCATGTATTCCTGGCCATTTGTAGTTCTTCTTTTGAGAAGTGTCTGTTTAGTACGTTTGCCCATTTATTAATTTTTTTTTGATGATCAGTGTTTTTGAGATATTTATATATTCTGGTTACCAATCCTCTTTCAGAAGAGTAGCTAGCAAAGAGTTTCTCCCACTCTATAGTTTCTCTCTTCACATTCTTAATTGTTTCCCTTGCAATGCTGAAGCTTTTTAACTGGATGTAATACATTCATTAGTTCTTAATATTATTTCCTGATCTTTAGGTGTCATACTGAGAAAGTCATTGCCTATGCCTATATGTTGGCATGCTGGCTCCACATGTGGAGAAAAAATAACACTTTTACACTGTTGGTGGAATTGTAAATTAGTACAACCACTAGAAATCCATATGGAGGCCCCTCAAGACTAGGAACGAACAACCTTATTACTCAGCTCTACCACTCTTTGGTATTAATCCTGAAGAATTAAAGTCAGCCCATACAGTGATACATGCACACCCATGTTTATAGTAGCACAACTCACAATAGCCAAACTATGGTACCAGCCTAGGTACCCATTGATGGATGAATGGTTAAAGAAAATGTGGTATATATACACAATGGAAGGTTAGTCAGCTATAAAGCAGAATGATATGTCATTTGCAGAAAAATAGATATAACTCAAAAGCATTATGTTTAAAAAAACATACTGAGAAAGTCAAGGGTAATAAGTTTTCCCTCATATGTGGAAACTTTGGAGGAAATAGGAAAAAAGAAGGTGGGGGGCGGTCTCATGAAAATAGAACAGAGGACCATAGAGGAGAGGAAAGGGACCAGAGTGAGGGAGATGGAAAGACCAGAGAGGGGATGGAAAGTGGAAATACTGGAGAACAGTATTACCAAATTATATTATTATATTATGTGTACATATGAGTATGTAACATCAAATCCCACTATTATGTGTAACTATAGTGCACCCAGAAAATTATGAAAAATGGAACCAGTCTAGATGTTTGTAAAATGGATAATATATTTTCTCAATTTATACTCCTGGAGCTATCAGATCATTATAGCCTTTAATTCTATGCTGTATAGCCTACATAATGACATGAACTTTGTCCATAAAATATATTGGAAAAAATGGCTACTGTCTTCCAACATTGGCTTTTGGCAACTTTGTCAAGGATCAGATTGCTATATTTATATGGATTTATCTCTATGGTGTCTAGTTATTCCAATGGTCTTTTGTTTTGTTTTCATGCAAACACTATGATGTTTTTGTTACTATACCTATGTATTATAATTTAAGATCAGGTATGATGATGCCTTCAGGCTTACTCTTATTGCTCAGGATTGCTTTGGCTATTCTGGATCTTTTATTCTTCCATATAAATCATAGATCTGTATTTCCTATTTCTGTTAAGTATGTCTTTAATATTTCAGTGGGGATTGCATTGAATATGTCTAATGCTTTTGGTAATATGGCCATTTTGATGATAGTAATTTCTACCCTTCTGTGAACATGGGGGATCTTTTCATATTCAAAGGTTTTTCTTAAATTATTTCTGCAGTATTCATAAGTTTCACTGTAGAAGTCTTTCACTTGCTTGGTTAGATTTATTATTAAATTATTTTATTTTTAAAGTTCTTGTGAATGGACCATTTTTCTTGATTTCTTTCTCAAATTCTTTATTGGAATAAAATAAAGCTATTGATTGTTGTATGTTGATCTTGCATCTTGTTACTTTGATGAATTTATTAATAAGCTCTAGGAACCTTCTGGTGGTATATTTTGGATCCTCTAACTACAGATTCTTTTCATCAGCAAAGTTAGTTTAAATTCTTCTTTCCCTCCTTGTATCCTTAAATTCCTTTATCTTGCCTAATTACTCTAGCTAGGCTTCAAAGAATTATACTGAATAGGTGTTGAGAGTGAACAACCTTTACTTATTCCTGATTGTAGAGGAAATGCTTTCAGTTATTTTCAATTCAATACGGTGCTGGTTTTGAGTTTATCATATATAACCCTTATAATGTTGAAATAAGCACCTTCTATTCCCAATTTTTCCAGTATTGTTAATGTGAATGGGTGCTATTTTTTTTCAAAGATATTTTCTGCCTCTATTGAGATTATCATATTTTTATACTTAATTATATTTATGAAATGAATTACATTTATTGATTTATGTATATTTCACTAAAACTTGCATAAGTATGATGACTCCAACTTGATCATTGTGTACAATATGATAAATGTGTTTTTGAATGTGTATTGCTAATATATTATTAAGGATTGTTGTGTCTCCATTCACTAGGGACATTGGTCTGTGGTTTTAATAATTTCATGTATTTTTATCTGATTTTGGCATCAGTGTGTTACTGGTTTCATACAGTGAGTCTTGGGTGTACCTTCACTTACTATTTCATGGAGGATTTTAGAAGGATTAATGTTAGTTGTTTTTTAAAGATCTGGTAGAACTCAGCTGAGATTCCTTCTGGTACTAGGTGTTTATTTGTTGGAAGGCTTTTAATTGCTGCTTTAAATTTATCACAATATAGATCTGTTTATGATTTTTATATTCTGATTTTCAATTTGGTTAGGTCATATGTGTCTAGACATTTGTCAATATCTTCTAGATATTCTTATTTATTAGAATATGAGTTTTAAATTTCATTTCCAATGGTCCTCTGATTTCAGAAGTGTCTGTGATGATCTCCTTTTTCTTAAATAATTTTGTTGATCTGGCTCTTCTGTCTCATTCTTTGATTAGTTTTGCTAGGAGATAATCAATGTTATTCATCTTTTCAAAGAACAAATTATTCATTTCAATTATTCTTTTTTCTGTATTTTATAAATTTCATCTCTCATTTTAATTCTTTCATGCTTTCTACTGGTATTAAATGAGTCTTTCACTGTTTTTCTATGAAAGCTCCTGATTCACACACTTATTTGTTTCCTTTGCTGTGCAGAACTTTGTAATTTGATGTCATCCCAATTATTGAATCTTGCTTTTATTTCTTGAGCTTTAAAGATCTTGTTAAGGAGCATATTGCCTGCACTAATTTTGTTACATATGCATTTACAGTTTGCCCAGCACTGTTTATTGAAGAGGCTATCTTTTTGCCAATGTATGTTTATGGTGCCTTCGTTTAGTGTGAGTTAACTGTATTTATGTGGGTGTGTCTCTGTGTCTTCTGTACCTTTAGTCTACATGTCTATTTTTGTGACAATGTCATGCCGTTTGTGTTGCTATAGCTCTATAGTGTAATCTAAGGTCTGGAAATGTGATGTCTACTGCTTTACTTTTATCACTAAGGAATGCTTGGCTATTCTCGATTTCTTTTTACAAATGAATTTCATAACTACTTTTTATATTTCTATGAAAAATGTCACTGGAATTTTAAAAGAGTTGCATTAAATCTGTATAGCACTTTTGGTAGTATGGCCCTTTTGACAATAAGTATGCCTATTGAAAAAAGTGGGAGATCTTTCCATCTTCTAAGGACTTCCTTCAATTTCTTTCCTTAGTGTTCTAGGATTTTTAAAAATATAATTTTCTCCTCTCATTTCTTCTATGATCCATTCCTCATTTAAGAGAATATTATTCATTCAAGTATTTTCGTGGTGTCTATAGTTTTCATTGCTATTATATCATATTTTAATCCATTCTGATCTGATAATATGGATGGAATAAAATCGATTTTTTTTGTATTCGCTAAGACTTGGCTTGTATCCTAAAATTTAGTGTACATTGAAAAAGTTTCCATGAGCTGCTGAGAAGGTGTATTCAGGTCTTGTTTGTTGAAATATTCAACAGATTCCTGTTAAGTTCACTTGATTTATATTATCATTCAGGATTTGATTTACAATATCATTTACATAAGAAGTGTTTTTATTGACATTATATGCCACATCTATTTCCTGCCACTCCAACATTTGACATGGCCCTGTTGGAGTACAGGATCCGACACTTGACATGGTTCTGTTGGAATAGAGGACTCAACACTTGACACGGTTCTGTTGATTGTCCTCCCTCTTGGGAGTCATAGGCGTGACATGTCTCCATGTGTAGTTGCTTTACAATATCAATAATCAATATATCATTAGAAACTTATTGGAAAAACATTGAGAAGATTTTACTGTATTGGGACATAAAATAGTGCACAATGAAAATTTAGCAGTAATACATAAATATATGAAAATAAATAATTGTGGCTGTGCTTGAGTTAAAAGGAGCCTGTGATTGCTTTAGTATAATAATAGATGGATAAAGAGGCATTCCTCTGAGCTTGGATGTGGTGTTTAACCTTTGTTGCTTTCCTAGTTTCAATAGTTGATTCTAGAGATACTTTACATAATAAAAATATTTAGGTTTGTCATAAATATAATTTATGTTTTACCTATGTTTAGTCTAATTCTTTGAGAATCAGAATAAGATTGTAGTCTGCCATTATATGAAATATAATAGACTAAATATTAGCTATAAGTTGATTTCTTTGCCCTTTAATAATAGTAAAATCTTTTCACTGTTAAACACTGGAGTTCTTGGTGGGGGTAGATTCTCAGAAAATCAAATGATGCGTTTTTTCTGAAGGTTAAAGGCTGGCAGATCATGGTGTCCTCAGTTTAGCTGGGAGATAAGTTTGTTTCAGTTTAGCTGGGAGACAAGGTTGTTTTAATCTAGCTGGGAAAGAAGGTTGTTTTGGTCTGGGCTGTCATACAGAGAGAATGTGTACTTTGAGAGGAAAAATAGATTGTACTTTTGAAGGTTTTTCTTATTTTAAACTAACCATAAAATGATATAATCATTACTAAAGAAATATATCTATAAAAAGACTCGCAGAAAAATAAAGATTCAGATTCAGCCTCAGAACACAGAATGTGTCTCTGTGTGTGTTGTTTCTCCACTGCTCTGATGCCTCCCATTCACCTAGGACCCCTGACCACTGCTAGGGCTGGACCTAGCAATTATATATGGATGATCTGTATCTTGTTGACAGAGTGTATAGAAATCAATTATTATTGTACTGTGATCTACTTGGGACTTAAATTGAAAAACTGTCTGTTTTATGCCCTATATTTGGGCCATAGTTATTTACTATTGATATATATTCTTTTTGGATTGTTCTGTTTAACTGTTCATAGATGCCTTTCTTTTCTCTTGATACATTTTTGCTTAAATATGTTGGATAAGAATGAGCAGCTAATATTGCTTTTTTTTTTAAATTCAGTTTGCATGGAAATACATTTCCCACCCTTTTGTTTTCAGTATGATGACCTTTTACTATAATTCTTTTGTGAAGACCATATGGACTTGTTTTGGTTTTGATCCATCTACCAGTCTGTATCAGTCTTTTTAAATTGGAGAGCTGATACCATTTATATTCAGTTATTATGGACAGATGTTTATTATTTCAAGTCATTGTGGTGTGTTTCATCAAATTAAATTGCTCTTAATTTTTATTTGCTTAATTGAGCTTCTGGAGAGCAGCTTCCTTTTGAGAATTCTGAGGGTTCGTTATTGAATTCTTCTACCAGTAATGTTTAAGTATTTTCAGTAGAAAATATTTATGCATCTTGAATTATTTTAATTTTTCCTTATCCTGGAAAGTTTTTATTTCTTCTTCTCGTGTGAACAATAACTTTGCCAGATATAGCAACTTTGGTTGTCAATTGTTTTCTTTCAAAGCTTGAATTATTTTATTCCAAGACCTCCTGGATTTTAGAGACTTTTTCAGAAATCTAAAGTGACTCTTATTTGTCCAAATTTAAATGTGAATCGGTGATTTTCTCCTTTGAATTTTATTATTCTATCATTCTTTACAAGGCATTTGGATCATGATATGTCGTGGAGAGATTCTTTTTTTTATCTTACCTCTTTGGGATATATATACCTCATGTATATAAATGTCCATTTTGTTCATAAATTTTGGAATATTTTCTATTTTTATTCCTAGTTCAATAAAAAGTTTCTTAGTGCTATCATCCTATATTTACATACCCTTTTCTCTCCAGATTATTCTTAAGTATGATCTCATAACATTGGCCAAGACTTCTTGTATTCTGATTATGGTCTATTTTTCCCTTTACTGTCTACTAACTATTCCCCTCCCATGTATTTCCCATATTTGAGATCTGAGGTACTGTTTTGTACTTAATCTAGTCTGTTTGTGATACTTTCAAGTGAATTATTATTTGGTTTATTGTGAATTTCATTTCCTGAATTTCTGCTTGGTTTATTTTTGGAATCTCTATTTCTTGATTGAAATGATCTTTCAACTCTGCTATTTGAGTTTAGCTCATTCTTAGTCAATTTGCTGGATATTCTTTGAGCTGATTAGTCATTTTCATTATCATTTTTTAAATGTCTGTGTGTTCCTTTGTAAGAGAATTGTTGTCTTTTCCTTCATGTTTTCAGAGGTCTTGAACTTGCACAATTGTTGAGATGGATTCCTCCTCCTCTTTTGTGATGTAGTTGTCTCTTTTATAGTAAGTCCTATGTTGATGGCAACTCTTAGTTTTAAAGTGTAGACTCAGTGTAATTCAAGTGTTAGTTTCAAACACCAATGCCTCTTAGTTTACCACTGCAGAATTAATGAATTAATTCACTAGATATGTTGTAACATGCTTGTTTTTCTGAGATTTCTCTTTGGAGTATTCCTCTGATTATGCTGTAGCAAATGTTCAAGAACGGGACCTTATGACACCCTCTAGTTGTTCCTACTTGTGGTTTAGTCATTGGTTTTGGGATTTTCTATGCTCTATTATATGTGTAAATTATTGTTGAAGCTTGAGTATAGTTGGTACATTGTAGAGGAAGATGTAATGTCAATTTTCTGAGTTATGGGTATGGTTCAGCTATGGTGTCTTTAACCTGTGAACTCATAATTTATCACAGTGTACCAACCACTTCCCAACCTATTACAGTCAGGGTAAAACATACCTCTATTCCTTTTGACTTAGGTGCCTGAGGCAGAAGAATTTCATGTTTGAGGCCATCCTAGAAAACTTGCTGAGGTCCTGAGAAACTGAGGGAGATGAGCTACACACCAGAGCCTGAAAGGAGGTAACCCTTCTCTATGTTACTACAAGCCAGATAAAATACATAAAGTGAAAGAATACCTCAATAAACACAAATTCTGAAAAAGAACTAAACATTGACTGTGGAAATAAAAGAGTCAATAAATAAATTTGAAAGATTGAGTTGAAATTCTCATCAGTACATTAGACCACAAAGAACACAGGATAGAAATTCAGACTGTGAACACAAGATATATGAACTTGAACACTCAGTCAGCAATAAATAATATAAAATGAAAATCCATGACCATAAGATACAGGAACACTGGGACAACATTAAGATACTAAATGTAAGGAACATTGGAATGAATGAGGGATCTAAGTTATGAGTTAATGGCAAAATTAACTTTTAAAGGGAATAATAAAAGAAACATACCCAAATCTTTTTAATGAGATAGAAATCTAGATACAGGGTACACTGAGAATACCAATTATAAAATATTAGTAAAGAACCTCTCCATAGCACAGTCCTCAAGAGAAAAGCAGTCATTTTTAGCGACACGTCAAAAGAAATACCTGATTTCTCAGCAGAAACTCTAAAATCCAGAAGGAATTTGAGCGATGTATTCTAAGCTCTGAAAGAACATAACTGCCCACCAAGATCGCTACATCCAGGAGAGCAATTCTTCATGATCAAAGAAAAACTTTAAAAAATCAATAAATGCATATACTAAAAAAAATCATGACTACTAAAACAGCACTAGAGAAAACACAAAATACTAAGCATAGAAAAAAGTAAACTTAAAACCCAGATGTCATGAACAGATTAACTTGTTTGAGCTATAGCTGACCAAATGAGAAAAATCAATGAACTAGACATAAATAAAAATGTCAGAAACTAACAAACTAAAGTGAAGGATTCAACAAAAAGATTTAATGACAATAAATATTTATGGCACAACCATTGTTATATTTACTTATATAAACAATCGTTGACATAAAAACTGAGACACCCTATGATAATACTTGGTGATTTTAAAACACCTTTCTCACCAATAAATAATTCATCCAGACATTAAACAAGTAAAAGTTATTCATACTTAAAAATGATTATCAATGAAATGAACTTAATATATACTTATAAATCATTTTATCTCTAATGGATGGTTGTTCTTGAACATTATCCAAAATTGAATGCATTTTTACATCAAATAGGTATGTTGGTCTGGTTTTCTTTCCTTGAGTTGTCCTCCTCAGTTTCGTATCAGTGTGATACTGGTTTCATATCATGAATTTAGAAGTGTTTCTCCCTTCACATTTCATATAATACCATGAGGAGTATTTGCATTATTTCTTCCTTAAAGTTTTGGCATAGTTGTATGAGAATCCATCTGGTCCTCTGCTTTTGATAGTTAGAAGAATTTTTATTACTACTTCCATCTCATTGTTTGTTGTTGATCAGTTTAGGTTTTCTACATCCTCTTGGTTCAACTTAGTAGGTCTTATGGAGAAACAATCCTTCGTAAAATACTAACAATTTACCTGATGGTTTCTCAGCTGAATTTTACCAGACTTTTACAGAAGAAACAATGCCAGTCTCTTTTAAATTACTCCATGAAATTGAAAGGAACTGTTATGGATTAGATTTGGTGTCACCAGAAAACTCATATGTGAGATAATGCAAGAATGTTCAGAGGAGAAATGATTGGGTTGTAAGAGTCTTAACTCAATCAGTGATTTAATTGCCTGATAGGAATTAACTGGGTGGTAACTGAAGTTGTAGGGTGTGGCTGAAATAGATGGGGAATTGAGGCATGGCTTTGGATATATATTTGTATCTGGCAAGTGGAGTTACTCTCTGCTTCCTGATTCTGATGTGAGCCGCTTCTCTCCACTACAGTTTCTCACCATGATGTTTAGCCTCACCTTGAGCCCCAAGAAATGTAGCAGGCTTTCTATGGACCTCTGAAACTGTGAGCCATCAAATAAACATTTCCCCTTCTACAATTGTGCTGGTCAGATCCTTAAGTCACAGCAGCCAAAAAAAAAAAAAAAAGCTAACTAAAATAAAAACACTCCCAAATACTTTTTATGAAGCCAGTATAACTGTGATACCAAAACCAAAGAAAGATACATCAAGGATTGAAAACTATAGATCAATATCTCTAATGAACACAGATACAAAAATCCTTAAAAAATATTAGTAAAACATATTCAAAACCACATTAAAATATAGTACACCATGATAATGTGGGTTTCATTCCAGGGATGCAAGGTTGATTTAACATATGGAAATCAATAAAAATAATTCATCATTTAATCAGAATTAAGGAGAAAAATCACATGATCGACTCAATAGATGTAGAAAAAGCCTTTAATAAAATCCAAAAAGCAGTCATGTTAAAAGCACTGGAGAAGTTAGGGATCAAAGGAAATTACCAAAACATTGTAATGACCATTTATGACAAACCCAAAGCCAACACTGTACTGAATGGAAAAAAAAATTAAGCATTTTTTTTCTGATTTCAAGAACAAGACATGGTTTTCCACTCTTACAACTCCTATTCATATAGTCCTTGAAACATTAGCCAGAGCAATCAGGCAAGAAAAGGAAATCAAAGGGATACAAAAAGGAAAAATAGTCAAACTATCTCTGCTGATGATATGATCATATATCTAAAAGACACAAAAACTCCACCAGGAGACTTCTAGAGTTTATAAATAAGTTAAGTAGCATGATACAAGATCAACACTCATAAGTTGATAACTTTCCTATACTCTACAGAGGAAGAAATCAGGAAAATCATTTCAGTCACAATAATCTTGACAAAAACTAAATATTTGAGAATCAATCTAACCAAAGAGGTGAAAGCGATCACAATGGAAATTATAGAAAAATGAAGAAAGAAATCGAAGATCTTAGAAGATGGAAAGTCTTCCCATGTTCTTGGATAGATAGAATTAATATTGTCAAAGTGGTCATACTACCAAAGCACTGTACAGATTCAATGCAATCCTCATAAAAATATTGATGTCATTCTTCACAGCATTAGCCAAATCAATTCTCAAATTCATTTGGAAAAATAAGCAATCCAGAATAGACAAAGCAATATTAAGCAAGAAAAGTGAGGCAGGAACCATTACAATACCTGATCTGAAAATATACTACAGAGCTGTGGTAACAAAAACAGCATGGTATTAGCATCAAAATATATATGGAGACAAATAAAATAGAAAAGAATTCATAGCTATATCACATATTTTTCTACTTATCTATTGAAGGACATCCAATTTGGCTCCATACCTTAGCTATTATGAATTGTGCTGCTAGAAATATTGATTTTGAAATGAAGGGAAGAGAGGAAGGATGGAAAAAAGAAAGACAGTGGAATGAATCTTACATAATTTTCTTATATACATATATAAATATACCACAGTGTATCTCACCATCATGTACATCCTGAAGAAATTAATTATATAGGTAAATGGCATAAGTATCAGTAGATGGAAGGGAACAGGGAATAGGGAGAAGAAGGGGGAAAGAGTGGTACTGAGTTCTGAATTAAAACCACATATATTCCATACTTATATAATTAAGTCAAAGTGAATTCTACTGTTCATGTGTAACTAAAAAGAACCAATAAAAAAGGAAAAACCATTTAAAAACAAAAATAAGTAAATAAATAAATAATAGAAGACATCAAGAAAAAGTCACATAACTATAGCCATATGATATCTGATAAAGGTGCCAGAAACACATCCTGGAAAAAAGGCAACCTTTTAACAAATGGTTCAGGGAAAACTGGATTTTCATATATATGAATGAAATCAGATCTCTGTCACCCTGCACAAGTCAAATGAAGGTGAAACAAAACTTAGGAGCTAGAGCAGAAACTTTTCAAGTGCTAGAATAAAACACAAGCTGAGCACTCCATCATATTTGTGCGGGCACTAACTTCCTGAACAAGACCCCTGAAGCTCAAGAAATTTTAAAAAACAATCAATAAGTGAGTTACTATCGAACTAAAATGTTTTTGTACAGCAAAGAAAGCATTTAAAAGTTTGAAGAGCGATCCTACAGAATGAGAGCAAAACTTGGACAGCTATCCCTCCAATAGGGTATTAATATCCAGAATATACAAAGAAATCAAAAAATTTAACACCAAGGGAGAAAGATGGCAGATTATCTGGAAGTGGTGGTTCTCACAACTCGATTTGGGACTCAAACAGTGAGAAAACTACTATTCCAGGAGGTGAGTGAAAGGAAATAAACACCTCATTGATACTGAATATTGAACAGGAAGTCTTGAACACTGGAAAAGTTGGCCAAGGAACAGATTTGGAGCTGAGCTCCAGGTGGGAGCTGGGGGTGGGGAAATATACAAGGTCTGAAAAGATCTATGAGTGCTGGAATATCTTGGTGTGGGGAACCCCAGATTTAGAGGGGCAGCCAGCCCTGGGTGGACACAGAATCTATTCAGCCCAATAAACTGTCACATGAAAGTCACTGTCTGCCAGTCATGCTCGGGGAGCTGAGACTTAAATACCTCCATGAAAAAGTGGCACAAACTCAGACTGGGAGCTCAGATCCATGAATTCCAAGTGGAAACCAACACATGAATCTGGTAAATGCCAATAGTGAGATCTGAAATGAGCCTAGCAAATCAGGAGAATCTCTGGCATGGAGATTTTCTGGCCTTGGGGCAATACAGATCAGAGAGGCCAGAGAAAGCCTGAGCCCCCTTCCCTACTCCATTGAATCGCAGTGAGCAGGACCAGAAGCAGGGAAAGACAGAACAGTGTGGAGAGACAGACAGAGCTCAGTGCTTGGAAACAGCTTTGCCTGGTTATAGTACAGATCAGAGAGAACAGAGAAAGCCTGTGTGCCCCACCCCCATTGAACCTGTAGCCAACATCACACAGAATCAGTGGCAGGGAGAAAGTGAATTGGGTGGAGTGACTGAGTTCAGTGCCCAAATATCCCACTTGAGAAGCCCCCCCAAAGAAATGTCCCCCAAAAATGGAAATGGTGAGGGACCAACTCCCTCCTCCCTGTGGAGAGTAGTTGGAAAGAGTCCTAGAAGCAAGTTGATACATTAATGCCTGAAAATTCTTCTCATAAAAATTTCCTACAGTATGTATAATTGGGAAGGTGTGAGGTTGTGCTCCATTTATGTATGATCTATCAAAATACGTAAATGCATTCTACTATCATGTACAAGTAAATAGAACAAACAAAATTTTAATATTAAACAAAACACCTGAGGAAATAACAACACCATCCCTTGGGAGATTCCCTTGAAGCAACTCATTACCCAGATCACAAAGATAATACTCAGGAAGTCTAACTGCCAGCATCTTCCACAGCTCCTCACACCATCCCACTGAAAAGGGACACTGAGAAATGAAAGGCAGTTTGGTACAATGCAGTGGGCAAAAATAAAACTTACATTGACTATTTTGTTTTTGATTTTCTTATGTTTTGATTTCTTTATGAATGTGTACTGATTGACAAATGATGGGCATTTATGCATTCCTACACATACATATTTGTTTCTGCTTTTAACTGTAGCATTTCCTTAAGGTATCTTTTTTTATCATGCTCTATATTTCTTAAACTTTTTGAAAATTTTAAGTTTTCTATTTTTTGGAAGATTAGGTCTTCAATTAGTGTATTTTGGATTGACTTCCTATTGACTCTATAACAACTCTATTTTCCATAGTTTTAACTTTTCTCTTTTTTTCTTGCCAACCGCCATACTCAACTGCTCTCTCTCTTTCTCTCTCTCTCATTCCTTCTTTATCTCTTTTACTTCAATTTTTTAAATTTATTTTATTGTAAACAAATGGGATACATGTTGTTTCTGTTTGTACATGGAGTAACAGCATACCATTTGCATAATCATGCATTTACATAGGGTAATGATGTTTGATTCATTCTGTTATTTTTTCCTTTCCCCCCACTCCTCCCACCTCTCTTTTCCCTCTACAAAGTCCCTCCTTTCTCCATTCTTGCCCCCCTCCCAACCCCCATTATCTGTCATGATCCGCTTATCAGTGAGATCATTTGTCTTTTGGATTTTTAAGATTGGCTTATCTCACTTAACATGATATTCTCCAATTTCATCCATTTGCCTGCAAATGCCATAATTTTATTATTCTTTATAGCTGAGTAATATTCCATTGTATATATATACCACAGTTTCTTTATCCATTCATCAATTGAAGGGCATCTAGGTTGGTTCCACAGTCTCGCTATTGTGAATTGAGCAGCTATGAACATTGATGTGGCTGTATCTCTGTAGTATACTGATTTTAATTCCTTTGGGTATAGGCCAAGGAGTGGGATAGCTGGGTCAAATGGTGGTTCCATTCCAAGTTTTCTAAGGAATCTCCACACTGCCTTCCAGAGTGATTGCACTAATTTGCAGCCCTACCAGCAATGTATAAGTGCACCTCTTTCCCCACATCCTCTCCAACACCTATTGTTGCTTGTATTCTTGATAATCGCCATTTTAATTGGGGTGAGATGGAATCTTAGTGTACTTTTGATTTGCATTTCTCTTATTACTAAAGATGGTGAACATTTTTTCATATGTTTGTTGATTGCTTGTAGATCTTCTTCTGTGAAGTGTCTGTTCATTTCCTTAGCCCATTTGTTGATTGGGTTATTTGTATTCTTCATGTAGAGGTTTTTGAGTTCTTTATAGATTCTGGAAATTAGTACTCTATCTGAAGTATGAGTGGCAAAGATATTCTCCCACTCTGTAGGCTCTCTCTTCGCATTGCTGATAGTTTCCTTTGCTGAGAGAAAGCTATTTCGTTTGAATCTATCCCAGTTGTTGATTCTTGCTTTCATTTCTTGTGCTATGGGAGTATTGTTAAGGAAGTCTGATCCTAAGCTAACAAGTTGAAGATTTGGACCTACTTTTTCTTCTATAAGATGCAGGGTCTCTGGTCTGATTTCAAGGTCCTTGATCCATTTTGAGTTGAGTTTTGTGCAGGGTGAGAGATAGGGGTTTAGTTTCATTCTGTTGCATATGGATTTCCAGTTTTCCCAGCACCATTTGTTGAAGAGGTATCTTTTCTCCATTGCATATTTTTGGCCCCTTTGTCTAGTATGAGAAAATTGTATTTATTTGGATTTGTTTCCGTGTCCTCTATTCTGTACCATTCATCTATCTGTCTATTTTGGTACTGATACCATGCTGTTTTTGTTACTATTGCTTTGTAGTAGAGTTGAAGTTCTGGTATTGTGATACCCCCTGTTTCATTCTTCCTGCTAAGGATTGCTTTAGCTATTCTGGGTTTCTTATTCTTCCAGATGAATTTCATGATTGCTTGCTCTATTTCTGTAAGGTACATCATTGGGATTTTAATTGGAATTGCATTGAATCTGTATAGCACTCTTGGTAGTATGGCTATTTTGACAATATTAATTCTGCCTATCCAAGAACATGGGAGATCTTTCCATCTTCTAAGGTCTTTGTCAATTTCTTTCTTCAATGTTTTGTAGTTTTCACTGTAGAGATCTTTTACCTCTTTGGTTAGATTGATTCCGAAGTATTTTATTTTTTTGAGGCTATTGCAAATGAGGTTGTTTTCCTCATTTCCCTTTCAGCTGTTTTGTTGCTTTCATATAAAAATGCTTTAGATTTATGCATGTTGATTTTATTGCCTGCTATTTTGCTGAATTCATTGATGAGGTCTAGAAGTTTTCTGGAGGAGTTTTTTGGATCCTCTAGATATATAATCATGTCATCCGCTAATAGTGACACCTTAAGTTCCCCTTTTCCTATTCGTATCCCTTTAATTTCTTTCGTCTGCCTAATTGCTCTGGCTAGAGTTTCGAGGATAATGTTGAATAGAAGTGGTGAAAGAGGACATCCCTGTCTTGTTCCCGTTTTTAAAGGAAATGGTTTCAGCTTTTCTCCATTAAGAATGATGTTGGCCATGGGCTTAGCATAAATAGCCTTTACAATGTTTAGGTATGTTCCTAGTTGTAACTTCTATTTTTTAAAATTTTTCTTACCTCTTAAAAACACATCCTATGTCACCTCTGTGTATAACCCACTCACCTCTTGAATCTACAAACCCTTTTCTACCACCCCATCTCTTTTTCTTTTCCTCTTGAAGAACTCTATATTTTACTGCATACTCATATATATTCATATATCCATTTTTTTCACTTCTACCATTTTATTTGAAGGCAGTTAGTTTTGATAGACCAATATTACAAAGACTAAGATGTTTGATTAGTACATATTTATTTTATTCTTATAAAATTATTTAATTTCTGTATATATTTTTCTATTATCTCTTTTAATTTATTTTTAATTTTATTATTTTTTATTTTATTTTTATTATTTTTTCTCTCAATCATGGGTGTTTTTCAACTTCCTTCTCTCCTTTCCTCCACTAACAGTTAGCCTCTATTTTTCTCTATTCCACAATTTCTTTAAGTTTTTTACCTCTGTCTTTGCTCATAGTTCTTTGTAATCATCATATCCTACATCACTTCTGTTATAATCCTGCTCATCACATGAAAGTTTAAACCCTATGTCAATTTACTCTTTCACCATGGGCTATAAATGATCATATCATTTATCATTATTGTAACAATCAACATTATAGATTTCTTTGCAAAAGATATTTGGTTTAATGTTGTAAATTGTTTGCATAGTTTGTTGTTACCATCTATATCTACCTACACAGTGAGATACCAGAAACTTTCCAGAACACTATAATCCCACAGGTGGACACCCTGCTGCCTCAAAATCAACTGTTATATGTGTAGATATACAAAAAACCTGAAAAAGCAAAGGATTTAATCACCTTGAACAAAGCCAAATATGTCTAAAACAAAATCCACCAAAATCACAGTGGAAGAAAAGTCAGAGAAAGAATTTAGAATATTCAGGGTTTAAATTGATCTGAAGGGTAAAGGATAATATAAAGGAGCAAATACAGGTAACAAAAGATCACTTAAATAAAGAGATAGAGATTTTGAAAAATGAAAAGCACACAGAAATCCTCAAAATGAAGGAATCAATAAATCAAACTTAAAATCATTGCAAAGTTTCAACAGCTCACTAGACTGCCTGGAAGACAGTCTCAGGCAATGAAAACACAGTATATAATCTTGAAAATATAGTTGAGCATGGAGAAGAGATCTTAAGAGACCATGAACAGAAATTACAAGAGATATGGAATAACAGGAAAAGATCAAACTTAAGATTTGTCAGGACAGATGAAGACTCAGTGGTACAAACCAAAGGAATGTATAATATTTTCAATGAAATAATGTCTGAATTTTTCCCAAACCTCAAGAGTGGAATGTAACATCAAATACAGGAGGCTTACACAACCCCAAATATACAAAATTACAATAGACCTACACAAAGGCATATTATTATGAAGATGCCTAACATACAGAATAAGGGTAGAATTCTAAAGTCTGACAGAGAAAAAAGTCAAGTACCATTAGAGGGAAACAAATTCAGATCTCAGCTGATTTTTCAATGCAGACTTTAGTCAGTAGGTCTTGAAATAATCTATACCAAGCTCTAAAAGAAAATTGATGCCAACCAAGAATACTATGCCCTGCACAACAAATCTTCAGATTTGATGATGAAATGAAAAACTTCTGTGATAAACAAAAGTTAAACAAATTCAAAGCCAAAAAGCCTGCACTATAAAACATTCTCAAGAAAATATTTAAAGAAAAAGAAATAAAAAATAAAAATGAAATCCATGTAAGGGAGAAACTACACTAGAAGAATAATCTAGTCTTCTTTTTTGATCAAAAATTTAAAAAGAAGCTATTTCAAATTTAAAAGCAGAAATAATTCCAATTGACAAGGAATAGAGTCATTTCTCAAAATAACTTTGAATGTAAATGGCCTAAACTCATCAATCAAAATATACAGACTGGCAGACTGAACTAAAAAACAAGGCCAAACAATATGATGTCTCCACAAGACTCACCTCATAGGCAAAGACATTCACAGAATGAAGGTGAAAGGATGGGGAAAAAAAACATCATTCTCATGGATCTCACAAATAAGCAGGGGGTTCTATCCTCATATCTGATAAAGTCACTTCAAGTCAAGATAAATCAGAAGGGACAAAGGAAACCATTTCATACTGCTTAAGGGAATTAGACATCCGAAGACATAACAATCTTAAATATTTATGCCCCCAAAAATGAAGCATCTACATATATGAAACAAACCCTTCAAAATCTCAAGAATCAAAGAGACCACAAAACAATAATATTGGGTGACTTCAACAAAATCTCTACCTATTTGATAGATCTTCAAATCAAAAACTAAATAAAAAAAGTCTTAGACATAAAAAATACAATTATTAATTTAGACTTAACAGACATATATACAATATTTCATCTATCAATGAATGAATGCACTTTTCTTTCAGCAACACATGGAACATTCTCTAAAATATACATCTTAGTCCACAAAGCAATTCTTAGCAAATACCAAAAATAGAGATAATACTTTACATTTTATCAGATCTTAATGGAATGAAATTAGAAATTAACAATAAAATAAAAAATATAGAAGCTACTGTAATCCCTGGAAACTAAATGATACACTACTGAATGACTAATGGATAGCAGAAGAAATCAGGGATTAAGTAAAAAATATTTAGAAGTAAATGAGAATAGTGATATAACATATAAAAATATCTAGGACATTATGCAATCAGTTCTATTAAAAAAGTTCATTGCATTGAGCTCATTCATTACAAGAACAGAAATCAACAAAAAAATAACCTAACTTTACATGTCAAAGCCCTAGAAAAAGAAGAGCAAAACAATACTAAGAGCTGAAGACAGGAAATAGTAAAAATCAGAGATGAAACTAATGAAATTGAAACAAACTAAACAATTCATAAATCAATGAAACCAAAAGTTGTTTCTTTGAAAAAATATTGATAAACAATTAGCCAAGCTAACAAAGAAAAACAGAGAAATACAAATTACTAAAATTTGTGATAAAAAAGGAAATATAACCGTGGATGCCATTAAAATACAGATGATAATCAGAAGATACTTTGAAAGTCTATACTCAATAAAATAGTGATCTTGAAGACATCAACAAATTTCTAGAGACATATGGCCTACCCAAAGTGAATCAAGGGGATATAGAAAATTTAAACAGACCCATTTCAAGCACTGAAACTGAAGACACCATCAGAAACCTACCAAAAAATAAATAAAAAGCCCAGGACCAAAAAGATTCTCAGCCCTTCAGAGAAGAATTAACAACAATCCTTCTCAAATTACTCCATGAAATAGAAAAGGAGAGAACTTTCCAAACTCATTTTATGAGGAATTTGGTATCACCCTGATACCAAAACCATACAAAGGCACATCAAAGAAAGAAAACTGCAGACCAATATCCTTGATGATAATTGATGCAAAAATTTTCAATAAAATACTAGCACAATGTATACAAAAACATATCAAAAAGATAGTGCACCATGATCAAGTGGGGTTCATTCCAGGGATGCAAAGTTGGTTCAACACATGGAAATCAATAAATATAATGCACCACATCAATAGGTGTGAAGACAAGAATCACATGATCATCTCAATAGATGCAGAAAAAGCATTTGACAAAATTCAGCATCCATTCAGTCTCAAAACACTAGAAAAACCAGAGATAGTAGGAACATACCTCAACATTGTAAAAGTTATATACACTAATACCAAGGCCACCATCATTCTAAATAGAGAAAAACTGAAAAATTCCCTCTAAAAACTGGAACAAGACATGGATGTCCTCTTTCACCACTACTATTCAACACAGTCCTTGAAACCCTAGCCAGAGCAATTAGACAAAAGAAAGACCTGAAAGGGAAATAGGAAAAGAAGAGCTCAAACTATACCTATTTGCTGATGACATGATTCTATATTTAGAAGATAAAAAAAAACTCTACTAGAAAGCTTCTGTAACTCTGTAGTGAATTCAGCAAAGTAGCAGGGTTCAAATCAACACCAATAAATCAATTGCATTTCTATACACCTATGATATGTCAGCTGAAAGAGAAATCAGGAAAACTATCTTCTTTACAACAGTCTCAAAAATAATAAAATATTTGGGAATAAATCTAACCAAAGAGGCGAATACCTCTATAATGTAAACTACAGAACACTAAAGAAAGAAATTGAAAATAACCTCAGAAAATGGAAAGATCTCCCATGTTCCTGAATAGGCAGAATTAATATTATCCAAAAGGCTGTACTACCAAAAGCACTATACAGATTTAATGCAATTCCTATTAACAGCCCAATGGCATTCTTCTTAGAAATAGAAAAAACTGTCATGAAATTCATTTGGAAAAATAAGAGGCCCAGAATAGGCAAACCAATCCTTAGTGAGAAAAGTGATACAGGATGCATCACATTACTAGAACTTAAATTATACTACAGATCAATAGTAACAAAAAAAAACACATGGTATTGGCACCAAAACAGACATGACAAGCAGTGCAACACAATAGAAAACACAGAGACCACCCACATAAATACATTTATCACATCCTAGACAAAGGTGCCATAATCATACATTGGAGAAAATATAGCCTTTTAAACAAATGGTGCTTGGAGAACTGGAAGTTCATATGTAATAAAATGAAAATGAACCCCTATCTCTCACCCTGCACAAACCCAACTAAGACCTAGGCATTAGACCAGAGACCCTGAACTTATTAGAAGAAAAAGTAGGCTCAAATCTCCATTATGTTGGCTTAGGAACTGACTTTCTCAATAAGACTCCTAAAGATCAAGAAGTAAAATCAAGAATCAATTAATGGGATGGTATCAAACTGAAAACTTTCTTCACAGCAAAGGAAACAATCAAGAATGTGAACAGAGATTCTACACAATGGGAGAAAATCTTTACCATCTACATCTCAGATAAGGCACTAATTTCAAGAATATACAGAATCTCAAAAATTTTGCACCAGAAAAGTAAATAACCCAATCATTAAGTGGGAAAGGAACTGAGCACATACTTCACAGAAGAAGAAACATGAATGGTCAAAAAATATGTGAAAAAATGTTCAACATCTCTATCAACTAGAGAAATGCAAATTAAAACTACAATGAAATTGCATCTCCACTCAGAACAGCAGTTGTAAACAACATAAGTAATAATAAATATTGGTGTGCAGGGCATGGTGGCACACACCTGTAATCGCAGTGGCTTGGGAGGCTGTGGCAGGAGGATTGCAAGTTCAAAGTCAGCCTCAGGCAAAGCACAGCACTAAGCAACTCAGTGAGATTCTGCCTCTAAATAAAATTTAAAAATAGGGCTAGTAATGTGGCTCCATGGTTGAGAGTGCCCTGAATTCAATCTCCAGTACCAAGAAAAAGTTGCTGATGAGGGTATGGGGAGAAATGTATTCTCATACATTTTTGGTAGGACTGCAAATTGGTGCAACCACTCTGGAAAACACTATGGAGATTCCTTACAAAAGTTGGAATGAAAATACCATTTGGCACAGTTATCCCACTCCTTGGTCTATACCAAAAGAATTTAAAAACAGCATACTACAGTGACACATTCACATCAATGTTTGTAGCAACACAACTCACAATAATGAAGCTATGGTAAAAACCTAGGTGTCCTTCAATAGATGAATTAATAAAGAAAGTGGTATATATACACAATAGAATATTACTCAGCCTTAAAGAAAAATGAAATCATGGCATTTTCTGTAAATGGATGGAGCTGGAGATAATCACACTAAAAACAAGAGAATCCCCAAAACCCAAAGGCAAATGTTCTCTGTTTTGTGGATGCTGACCCAAAACAAGGGAGTGTGGGTAGGGGAATAATAGAAATTCATTGGATTACAAAAGGGGGATGAAGGGAAGGAAGGGGCTAGGTGAATAGGGAAGACAGTAGAATTAATTAGACATAATTTTCCTAGCCTTGTTTTTGAATACACAACCAGGGTAACTCCACATCATGTACGATCAAAAGAGTGGGATCCTAAATACAATAAGTCATACTCTATGTATGTATAATTTGTCAAAATACATTTTACTGTCATGTGTAATTAAAAAGAATGAGTAAAAATATTAACACCAAAAAACAAATATCCCAGTCAATAAATGGGCAAAGAATGAAACAGAACCTTCTCAAAAAGAAGAAATAGGAATGGTGACTACATATATGAGAAAATAGTCAACATCTCTAGCAATCAGAGAAATGCAAACCAAAACTACCTTAAGGGTCTGGATTGTGACTCAGTCGAAGAGTGCTTGTCCTTAAAGATGAAGTGAGTTTCTTGTAGCTAAAATATACAGTTTTTTGTTTTCGTGCATTCAGTTACTCTATAACTTTTAATTACAGAATGAATTATATTCAAGTTCATTTTGATAAAAA
Organism: Sciurus carolinensis; assembly: GCF_902686445.1. Taxonomy (NCBI): domain Eukaryota; kingdom Metazoa; phylum Chordata; class Mammalia; order Rodentia; family Sciuridae; genus Sciurus; species Sciurus carolinensis. The sequence goes on from NC_062232.1 coordinate 47,063,948, forward strand.
AGTACTTCCTGCTTCTAATCTAATTATTTTCTAGTTGTGAAGTATTTCTACTATCCTCTTCTCTTACAGCCATTTTTTGTAATTAATTGATTTTATCATGTAGTATGTTTTTTATTCCTTGCTTTGCATTTTTAGTGGAACTACTATAGATTTTTACTTAAAATAATCTTATAGCAGGTTATTCTAACCTGGTAAAAACTTTAATCAGGAAATACAACTGCTATAATTAACTTCACTCTGTCCTCACATTTTGAATATTTGATGCACAATTTATCTCTTTTATAGAACATGTTCCTTAACATGTTCTTATTAGATTTGTAATAGTTTTATCCTTTTACCTTTATATTAAGTGTACACAGCACCATTATATTTGTAGAGTATTCTAAATTTAACAGTGCACATTTACCAGTGAATTTTATACTTGCAGATATTTTATGTTACTTATTAGTGTCCTATTTTTCAGCTTAAGAAATTTTTTAACATTTCTTCTAATAATTATATGGATATAATCAATTCCCTCAGCTTGTTTGTCTGGAAAAGAGTTTATCTCTCCTTCAGTGCTGAAGTAATGATTTGCTGAGCACAGCGTTATAAGATTGGCTCTATTTTTTGTCACATATTGAGATTTTTTTACTTAAATATATTGGCTGAAAACACCCCACATGGAACACCATAATACTGAGGGGCAGTGTATAGATTGGTCCCTGGAAGAGCATCATTGATAACATATGAGTTCTGCACAAATGTAACTGGAGCAACAACTGCAGAGAACACACCAGCTGTATGTGGTTGCTAAGCTTTATGCTCATTAATATTAATGCTGTTGAGCTGCAATTACTTGGCAAGCTCTTAGTGCATTAGTCCTCTGAAAGAGCTGATGCTGGGGATTGTCGTAAAAAAAAGCCTGAAATTTCCACTGGCACCTGATTAACAGGATACTCAAACTGAGATTAACCCAGATTGATATGTTCCATAGCATTCACATTCTGAGTTTCAGGATTTGAAACCTGTTTGACAAGTGGTTTATTAACTGTAGGACTAGAAATAAGACTCAGTTTTTCTGGAGGATAAGCAATGATGCTCAGTCACTCAACTACTTCAGTTGGAGAGGATTTGTCACTTCCAGGAATATGAAAAAGTTCCCTTCCTAAACTGAAAGTCAATTTATCAAGAGAATAAAAGCATAATACATATTCTAGTATGTTCATGTCTGGGACTTCACTTTCTTACCAAAGAGATAGTGTTGTATTTGTTTTATTATTTCCATAAAAATCCTGTCCAGATCTTCCCTACGCCATAATGGGTTAGAGAACACTGAATGATGAGCAGTTCTCTGTGCAGTCTCTCTTCATTAAACATTTCAAATAAATATGTTCTTTTTTCTCTTTGGTTGAATCATCAGCCCAAACCATTTTAGTAGTGAAAATCTCGCCTATTCCCTGAGATTCTACAGTGAAAGTTTGAAATATATGATCCATTTTATCCCCAGATCAACAAGAGAGCTGTGTTTGAATTTCCTCAGCTAGGGATATTGATCTTTAGGGATAAGGCAGCATCACTGGTGGTCATCCTTCTCGTCTACCTTTGGAGTGACAATATCTTTTCTCTCCTCTCAAGTAGCAATAACAAGAGTGAACATTTTTGCTTGTTCTTGTTCTTATGTGAAAAGTTTTCAGACTTTACTACTATATATTCTTTTCATTCTGATGCCTTCATTGATGCTGTTTGCCAGGTTAAATAAATTCCCTTATTTTAAGAGGGTATGAGAGAATTTAAAATGAATTTTTGTGATATATTTAGATGATCATGTATTGCTTTTGTTCTATTTATTTGGTGCATTACTACATTCATTTTTATATGTTGAATTAAGCATTTATTATCAAGGTAAGTCTTAATTCGTCATGAGTATAATATTTCTATATTCTGCTAGATTTAGTTTGCCAGTGTTAGAATTTTTGAATCTCTAACTGGTATTTATATCTAGCTTTCTTCTTTTTTTGTGTGTGCAATGTTGGTGTCAGAGAATACTGGCCTCATAGAATGAGTTGGGAAGTGTTCCCTCACTTTTTAAAATTTAGAATAATTTAATAAGACTTGGTATTAATCTTCATTAAATGTTGTTGGAATCCAGTACCAAACTCATCTGGTCTTAGTATTTTGATTATGGAGTCTTTATTACTAATTCAATTTCTGAATATTTCATCACAATTATATTGAGGTGTAATTCACAAATAAAATTTAAAACATATATTTAATGTGTACAATGTGATGTTTTGATATACATGTACATTGACAAACAATTACAATTTTCAAGAAAATTAGCATACCCATCACTTTAACAGCTACCTTTCTGTGATGGGACAATTTAAATTTGGCAAATTACAAGTATACAACAAAGTATTATTAAATTTAAAGTCACCATGTTATACACTGTATCTCCAGAATGTATTCATTTTATATAACTGAAATTTGTACCCTTTATCAATATCTTTCCATTTCACTCTACTTCCCCATTTCTGACAACCACAATTCTACTCTCTGATCTTGTGAGCTTGACTTTTTAGAGTTCACATTATAAGAGAGAGCATACATTATTCACATGCATAACACCTTCCAAGTTTATCCATGTTGTCATGGGTAATGTAATGACATGATTTCCTTCCTTTTTAGACAGGATAGTATTCAATTACACACACATACACACACACATATTTATCTATTCTTATCGTGATAAACACAATTTTTCCATATCTTGGCTATCATGATTAATATTGCAATGACTACAGTAGTGTATCAATAACTCAGACATACCAATTTCATTTCCTTTGGATTTTTGACCAGAGTAGGTTTGCTATTATTTCTATTGTTAATTTTTGAGGAGGTTACACAATGTTTTCATAGTGGTTATTCTAATTTATAGCCACACAAGGTGGATCCAAGGGTTTCCTTTTCTTCACAATCTCACCAAAATTTGTTATATCTTATCTTTCTGATAAGTGACATTCTAACAGGTATGAGATAATGCCATTTGAGCTTTGACTTGCATTTCCCTGATAGTACTGAGTTGGAACATTTTAAAATTTGTATTTAGGTATTTTTTTTAAGAAATATCTTTCAGGTTCTTTGTTCATATTAAGTTGAGTTGTTTTCTTGGCATTGTGTAAAATGATTCCCTTATATATTTTGGATATTAATATCTTCTCAGATGAATGAATTTTAAATATTTTCTCAGGACTTAGATTTTTTTCTTTTCCAAGTTCTTTTTTGCTGCAGTTTCATTTGTTTATTTTTGTTTTTGTTGCCTGTGCTTTCATTACTATATGGAGGAACAAATTCCCAGACCAATTCCAATAAGTTTATTTGCTATGTTTTCTTCTAATAGTCTTACAATTTTAGGCCTTACATTTAATTACATGATGCATTTGGACTTGATTTATATATATATATATATATATATATATATATATATATATGAAAAAGGGGTCCTATCTCATGCTTTGTATGTGGTTATCCAGATTCCCTAAAACCATTTAATGAAGAGCTTTACCTCCAATTGTTTGTTCTGGCAGTTTTGTTTAAGATTGATTGACTGTAAATATATTAATTTAGTTCTATTTTTACCATCCTCTTTCTTTGGTCTGAGTATATGTTTATGCCACTATTCCACAGGTTTGATTACTATAGTTGTGTAATACATATTGAGATTAGATAGTGTGATATCTTCACCTTTCTTGTTCTTTCTCAATATTCTGTAGTAATATTTTATTGTGTATATATACCAAATTTTCTTTATACATTAATCTGTTGAAAGGCACCTGGTTGGTTTCATAGCTTTCCTATTCTGAATTGAGTTGCTGTAAACATTGATGTGGCTATGTCACTGCAGTATGCTGATTTTGAATCGTTTGGGCATATATCAAGGAGTGGAATATTACTCAGTCATAAAGAAGAATGGATTTTGGGCATTTGTTTGTAATGAGTGGAACTGGAAACTATCATGCTAGGTGAAATAATCCAGTTCCCAAAAATGAAAGGTCAAATGTTCTCTCTGATATATGGATACTAACACAAAATACAGTGTGAATGGAAGAATAGAAGTACATTGGATTATTCAAGGCAGAATGAAATAAACGGGGGATGGGATTAGGAAAGACAATAGAATGAATGGACATAACTTTCCTATGTTCATATATGAATACATGACCAGTGAAGTTCTACATCATGTACAATTACAAGACTGGAAACTCATAGGATAAGTTATACTCCATGTGTGTATAATATGTCAAAATATAATCTATTGTCATATATATCTAAAATGAACAAATAATCTTAAAAGAAGAAAGTTCAAATGAGGGATTTTAAAAAATAGTTTTCAGTAGTTATTTGGGGTCTGGAGTTAAGTCTGGTTCTAAAAATGTTGGCCTGGAGATTCGGTGTGCAGGAAAAGATTTGCTTCCAGGATTCACTTGGGTGGGCCTAGTTCTAGGCTATATGGCAATTTGTGTGCTCATTTCACCATTCTTCCCCTAAATGAAGGGCATCACTGCTCATTATGAACTGTAAGGGGTCCTATAGATAATCTTAAACTACCATTGCTACTCTCTTCAATGAAACTTATTTCTGTGATCAGCCCAGGTGCTGTAATCTATCAACCATATTTCTCAAATCTTTTGAAGGTATTTTCCCCTGTGGATGGTTTTCAAATTGAGGTTCACATATTGGAAAATAAAGTTTGTTAACTTTATTTTCTTCCTGTATTTGAATCTTATTTCCAATAAACAAACTCCTCTGCAGATCTTATGATTTTTTTGTCTCTTCAACCTCTCTGTGTTTATTATAGGTCTATTCAAATTGTCTAATTCTTTTTGTGTCCATTTTGGTAATTTTTGTATTTGGGGGAATTGTTCATTTCATCAAGTCAATTTGTTTGTACACAGTTGCTCAAAAGACTGCCTTATAAACATTTCTGATTTTTAAAGTAAGTAATAACTTTTGTTTTTTTTTTCTCAATTCAAATACTGACCTCCTTTTCCTCTTGAGCAGATTGACTAAGTTTGTCAGTTTTGTTGCTGTTCCAAGGAAAAGACCTTTCATTTTGTGTTTTTCATTATTTTTTCTCCATTCCATTTGATTTGTTTTGATTATAATTTTGTTAGTTCCTTTATCTTGCATTGCTTGCATTTAATTTGTGCTCATTTTCTATGTTCTTTTTTTTTTTCTTTTTATTGTAAACAAATGGGATACATGTTGTTTCTCTGTCTGTACATGGCGTAAAGGCATACCATTTGTGTAATCATAAATTTACATAGGGTAATGTTGTTTGATTCATTCTGCCATTTTTCCCTTCCCCCCCCTCCCCTCCCACCCTTCCCCTCCATCTATACAGTCCTACCTTCCTCCATTCCTGCCCCCCTCCCTAAACCCAACTCCAACCCCAACACTAACCCTTCCCACCCCCCATTTTCTATGTTCTTAAGGAATAAGTTAACACAGGTAATCGATCTATAATTTTCCTTTTTTAATGCATGTGTTTGGAGATAAAAAATATCTTTTGAGCATTGATTTGGCCACATCCCTTAGGTTTTGTTTGTGGTATTTCATTTGCATTGATCTATGTGTATTTACTAATTCCCTTTTTAATTTTTTCTTTTACTTATTGATTTAAAGATATGTTTATCTACATAAATTTTTGAATGTTTTAAATTTCCTTCTGTTGTTTCTTATTTTATCCCACTACAATTAGAGAACGTATTTTCTATTTTTCAAATGTTTTTAAGTTTATTGAGATTACTTATATGACTATATATATGATATATATTAGAGAACATTTGATTTCCACTCTAGAAAAAACATGTTATGCTGCAGTAGGGTAGTAAGTTTTATAGATGTCTATTTGGTCTAGTTTGTTTATAGTTTACAATTTTGTTCAATTCTTCTACTTCCTTGTTGATTCTATTATTGAGTGAATTATGATCCTCATGCTTAACACCTGGTTTATTAAAAAGCTGCCCATTGAAAAGTAGGCATTAGAATTTTGGGAGAATCTCTGCTGGGTATGTGAGGACACCCTGCAGTGATATCCTAGATCAACCTTATGCAATGAGTCATTCTGGGTTCTGTTTGGGAAAAAATATATTTTGGGTGTTACATGGGAAAATTATTTGCTGCATTTTGATCCCAGATTTGGATTTTTTTTTTTTTCATTTCAAAAGGTTCTCAAGAAGAAGTAGTTCAAGTTCCTGTAATTAATACCTTTTGCTAGTTGTAAAATCCACGACAGGATTTTAAAAGTGGGATTTATTTGGCTAAAGCAGCAGTGCACAGGTTTATCTCACAGTAAATAACAGAGATATATAATATTCAAAGAATTCTTCCAGATGCCTCATGTTAATGAAGAATTATCTCTTTGTGTTCTTTCAGGAATTTAACATCTTAAAATATTTTACATGCTTACCAAATTTTCAAAGCAATACATAATTGATGAAAACATAAGACCCTGGAATTGAACTTCAACAATTCCACAACTAGCTCTGTGACCCTTTGCAACTCACGTAATCAATTAGGGACTTCAGTTTTTCTATTTATTCAGTGGATGGTTGTATCGAATACTTCCCAGGAGCATCTACACCATTCTCTTTCTCCAACTTCCACCTTGTCTTATTAGTTCATCTCATTGATTGCTCCTGAAAGCACTCTGAGATTAATCCATATGACAGACCCAGAGGGCATGCAAATGAACATAGAAAATGCTTAAAGAAAACTTCCTATACCTTCCAAGTTTACCCATGGAGATATCAGACAACACTAACCCCAAGTACAGCTTCCTCCTCCTCCTGGCATATCTCCATCTCATCCAGTAACCCAAATGGTGGTTTCTTCTGGGATTTAATGCTGTTGTGAATCAAAAGAAGAGTTCATTTAATTTTTGAGCCTTACCGTTAACATTATAAGCTGAAGTCTATTTTGTATTATTATTACATTTACTTGAAAAATCAAAGCCATAAAGAACATGGATAACATTAAGATGTCAAAATAGAGGTTCCCAAATGCTCATTATCCCCTATAAGAAAGAACAAAATAACAAAATAAACAAAATAAAGTTTTGTTAAAATAAAGGAAGGCATTAGAGTACAGCAAGAGAGTGGAAAAACCCTGTAAAGCAAAGAAAATTAAGATGACCACATAGAAACTGGAAGTCAATTCCTTGCCTCCACCAACTCTTCTTCTAAATCAGGATCATTTCATAACCAGAAGAAAATTGTAAATATATAAAGGTAAGCAGGAGTCCTACAGCACCATCACAACTGCAAAACACCTGTAGCTTTTGCTAATGGATAATTATGTAATAATTACAGGCCCTGAGTCCCATTTATAGAGTTGTCTTGAGTTCACATAGTTGTTCTATTGAAGAGAGGAAACACGTGTTCTGTCCCACACCGCATGTCCCAAGCAGCTACTATACTATGTCGTATTGCAACTGGAGCTACTGCTGCAGTGTGTACTGCTATAGTGACTCTGCATCACTTCATCTGTGAGGCTTCACTATCATTGCACCATATCTGCATACATGGTACTACATCATTCCCTAGCCGAACGTCATATGCCTTGTAGCTTCAAATACCCTGGATGCCACTCTATCTCTCCCATTACAGTTAATGTTGTGTTCCACCCTGATTACACAGAGCATAGGTCAATTAAGCAGCCACAATCCTTTCAAGTATGAATCAAACTAGTGAACTTCACATTGGGAAATTTGTGCTATGGTTCAGAGAATCAGTTGTAACCCTGGTGCTGAGTTCATGTGGCACTCATTCCAGAACAGGAACACCATTTACCAACAAAAGAATAACTAAGTCAGTGATACAACATACCCCACCCCCAATACTTGAATCAACACTTCTTTCAAAGAAAAATGGAGCTTTGGCTCAGGAGAGAAGCTACATCTCTGGTACTCAGGCCCATACAATACTCTGCACCAAAACCAATACATCTGCCTAAATGACACCATAGGATCCATCTTCAGGTGAAATTCTTCCCCACGAAAAGCTGCTTTATAAAACTAAAAGAGGCAACTGTTCTAACAGATGTGCAAATTTCAACAAACAGCATAAAAAAGCAAAGAAACAATACCACCTAAAGAACAATAATTTTCCAGTAACTGAACCCAAGTAAATGAAAATCTATGGGAAACCTGAAAAGGAACTCAAAATAATTATCCTAAGGAAACTCAGTGAGGTGTAAAAGAAAATGGATAGTTGAAATAAATCAAGAAAGTAACTAATAGTTTTAATGAGAAATTTTAAAAAGAGATAAATACAATCATACAGAACCAAACAAACCTTGGAGCAAAAGAATTCATTGAATAAAATAAGACATAAGAACTTGAATACCGGTGCTTTCAAATAACTAACTCAGAAGAATTTTTTAAGAACTAGATTGAAAAAAGAGTAAAGAAAACCTATAAAACTCATTGACAATATGACACAAACAAGTGTTCACATTATAAGAGTTTCAAAGAAGAAGATGCAGATCAAAGAACAGAAAACTTATTTAACAAAATAATTGCTGAAAACTTCACAAATATTGGGAGAGATATGGACATCATGAATTATGTATTTCAAAAGTCTCCAAACAAGTGGTCCTCACTGAGGTGCATATGATAAAATAGTCAAAAAGTAAAGACAGTGAATTTCATTTATTTATTTATTTATTTATTTATTTATTTATGTGTGTGTGTGTGTGTGTGTGTGTGTGTAATCAAACCAGGGAATCAGTATGACTGATCTATACTTCTAGCCCCAAATGAAAGAATTTTAAAAGCAGCAGAACAGAAGCATTAAGGTAAACACAATATTATCAGTGAATTTCTCAACAGAGATTTCTCTTCTAGGAGAAAATTAAATGACATATTCCCAGTGCTTAAAAAAGTCAGACAGGAATACTGTACACAACTTTCTTCAGAAATGAAGAAATAAATTTTTCTCATATGACCTAGAACTGTGGGAATTCATCACCATTACATGTGCCTTATTCAAAATGCATGAAATATTGGGCAATAATTATTATGTTAATGTATAAATCTTATGGATAGAAACAAATAGGCACATTGCAGAATTGCTGTAAATGTGGTAAATCCCTAATAAAAAATTTAAAAAGGCAACAATGATTATAATTACAAGTAGTTAATGAATATGCTATAAATAGATGCAAATTAAGTCAACAATATGTTAAGTTTATATTGGAGGTTTAAAAAGCTAGAATATTTGTATGCAAGTCAAGTTAATTTGGGGGGAATATGGGGATTGAACCCAGAGGCACTTTGCTACAAATCTACATCCCCAGGCCTTATTATTATTATTATTATTATTATTATTATTATTATTATTGCTAAATTACATGGAGCTTCACTAAGTTCCTGAGGCTGGCATTGAATTATCAATCCTCCTGCCTTGGCCTCCTGAATCACTGTGCGTGCACCACCATGTACAGCTAAAGGTAGGCTTTTTATAAGTTTAAACTGATCAATTATAAATAAAAGGTTTATAAAATCCTCATGATATCTACAAAACCAAAAAACCATAGGAGATAAAAAATAAAGAGAAGGAAATGAAAACTTGACACTATAAAAATTAATAAATTACAAAAATACTCAATAAGAGGAAGAAATAAGATAAAGGACATATTACAAACAATGCAATAAACAAATTGTCAAGAGTATATCCTTAATTATCAACACTAACCTTTCTTGGGAAGAGAAACTCTCCAAACAAAACATATGGAGTTGCTGAAAAGATTAAAAAAAAAACAAGGCAGATGGGGGAAATAAGATGGTACATTAGAGGAAGACTGCATTCTTAGTTGCTCCATGGCTCAGGATTCAAGCAGCAGGAGTACTGTAACACAGTGTGGTGGATGAGAGAGGTTTTTCACTAAAATTTAATACTGAAAGTCACAGTGCCAAAGACACAAAAATTCAGGTGCACTGAACAAAGAAGAAAGTACACTGGAGCAAAGTGGATTGTGGTATTGGCAGTGGTTTAGCAGAGTGAGGGATAACATAGAAAGAGAAACACAATGAACAGATTTGGTATGAAAATGTCCAAGATCAGTAAAGCAACCTGAACTGAACAGAAACAGAGGGTATATAATAAGTTGTTCTTTGAAAAGTGCTCTGTATTTCTCATCTGGCAAGTGGAAAGCTGAGGTGGCATCCATCTTGAAGCAGCCAGGATGCAGCTTGCTACCATGGAAACCTGGAAGACCATAGTGAATATTGCCAAAATGCCCTGGCAATCTCCAACCTTAAGGCCTAGGGTGTACATAAAAGAACATGATTGAAATGGGCACAGATCAGATTTTACTCAGGAGGATTCAAGTCAGAAAAACAAAGAGGAGCTTTTCCCTTGAGTCTGGTGACTTATGTGACCAGCTCAAAAGTGTTGAGAATCTGAACAGGTGGGTATTCTGAACACTCAGGTTCAGCCTGGGAAATATGTGTTCATGGGCAGCAGAGTGTATGGAGGTTTGGCACCCTTGCCCTTAGGAGGTTTCCTATCCAGATTCCTAGCAGAGATAAGCATCTAACTGGGTCTGTGGTGTGTGTTTATGTATCTCCAGAGCTGATACCACCCAACAAAGCCCTTAAGACCTGATTCGATTTAAACCCAAGCCACCACAATTCCCCTCATAGAATTTGACAGCACCCCAGGACCAGATGCATTCTCATCTGAATGTTTGCAGCCCTTTGAAGAAAAAAATAATTCAAATGATCCTCACATCATTCCATGAAAGGGAAAGTGATGTAACACTTCCAAATTTATTCTATCAAGCCAGTACTGCAGTTATTCTAGAACCAGATAAGGACACAACAAGGATGGATATCTACAAAACAATATCTCTGATGAACTTAAATTCAAAAATCCTTAATAAAATATTAGCAAGTCATATTTAACAACATATTAAAAGAGTATTCAGCATGACAAAGGTGGTCTTATCAAAGAAATGCAAGGATGTAAATGTAATTTCTCACATAAATAGAATTAAGCATGAAAATTCTGCATCTCAACAGATGCAGAGAAAGACTTTGAAAAAATTCAGCATCCATTAATCATAAATATACTGAAGGTATGAGGGCCAGAAGGAACCCACATGAATATCATAAAGACTATATGCAAAATAATTCAAATCCAACTCATAGTAAATGGGGAAAACTGAAAACATTTTCTTAAAAATCTGGAACAATACATGAATGTCCACTCTCACCAATTCTATTTAATATAGTTCCAGAAATTCTGGTCAGAGCATTTAGGCAAGAGAATGGGGAAAAGGGGAATAAGAATAAGAAATGAAGAAGTGAAATTTTCCCTGTTTGTAGATGATATGGTCCTATAATTAAAGGATCCAGAAAACTGCACCAAAAGACTACAAGAACTAATGAATGAATTCACCAAAGTAGTAGATTATTGAATCAACATACAAAAATCCATATTTCCTATATTCTAACAGAGAGCCTGCTGAGAAAAAAATGAGGAAAATAATCCCATTCACCATACCCTAAAAAATTAAGGGCTGGGGAGATAGCTCAGTTGGTAAAGTGCTTGCCTTGCAAGCACAGGGCCCTGGGTTCGATCCCCAGCACCGCAAACAACAAAAAAAATTAAATAAACTGCCTGGTGATAAACCTAACCAAGGAAGTGAGAAACCTATACGATGAAAACTAAAGAAAGAAATTGAACAAGACACAACAAGATGAAGAGAACTTCTATGCTTATGGACAAGTCAAATAAATATTGCTAAAATGGCCATACTGCCACAAGCAAAATACTAATGACATTCCTTAGAGAAGTAGAAAAAGCAGTCATAAAATACACATAAAATTCATGTGGAAGAATAAAAGATCCAGAAGAGCCAAAACAATTCTACACAAAAAGAAGTATTACAACACCTGACTTCAAATTATATTACACAGCTACAGTAACAAAAACTACAAGGTACTAGAATAAAAATAGACACATAGATCAATGGTATGGAAAAAAACACAGAGACAAATTCACATATTTGTTACAAATTTGTTACAAATTACAGTTATCTGATCCTTGACAAAGATGCCAACAACCTATAATGGAAAAAAGACAGTTTTTTAAATAGTGGTGCTGGGGAAACTTGTTATCCATATCTAGAAGAATGAATTTATGCCCTTACCTCTCACCCTGGACAAAATTAACTAAAAATTGAACAAAAATCCAGGAATCAGACCAGAATTTATGCAACTCCAAATGAAAATATAGGGTCTATACTACAACTTATAGGCATAGGCAACAACTTTCTCAGTAGGACTCCAAAACTCAAGAAATAATGCTAAGTGTTAATAAATGGGAAGGTATCAAATTAAAAACTTCTACACAGCAAGGAAAACAATTAGGAATGTGAAGAAAGAACCTATAAAATGGGAGAAAATCTTTACTAGTGAATATTCTGACAGAGACTTAATATCAAAAATACATGAAGAACTCAAAACGATTAACACAAAAAATAAACAACCAAATCATGAGAAGTTGTGTACCATTTGTGTTCAATGTGTCAAAATGCATTCTACTTTGATGTATAACTAATTATAACAAATTTAAAAAAATAAAAATAATAAAAATAAAAAATAGCCATATCAATATATGGGAAAATGAAATAAACACACACTTCTCAAAAGTATGGCCAACAAATACGTGAAAAAAATGTTCAATATCTTTATCAATTAAGGAAATACAAATAAAAATGACTCAGATCTTATTGTATACCAATTATAATGGCAGGCATAAAGAATAAAAAATTCTGGAAAGGATGTGGAGAAAATGGAACTCTTTTACACTTTTGGTGGGATTATAAATTAGTGCAAGCATGAAGGAAATTGGTATGAATGTCACATAAAAAAGTAGGCAAGGTAACACCATGTGACCCAGTTATAAAACCCTTCAGTATTTATTCTATAGAATTAAATTCACGGGCTCTTGTGGTAGCTCTGGTGGTACAACTCTGGTGGTAGAGTACTTGATTATCATGTGTGAGGCACTGGGTTCAATCCTCAGCACCACATAAAAATGAATAAAATAAAGGTATTGTGTCCATCTACATCTGATTAAAAAAAAATCTGTTTTAAAAAGAATTGGCCAGGTGCAGTGGCACACACCTGTAATCCCAGCAGCTCTGCAGCCTGAGGAAAATGGATGCAAATTCAAAGCCAGTCTCAGCAAAGTGAGGTGCTAAGCAACATCAATGAGACCCTGTCTATAAATAAAATACAAAATAGGACTGGGGATGTGGCTCAGTGTTCATGTGCCCCTGAGTTTAATCCCCAATACCATCCCTCACCAAAATAAATAAATAAATAAATAAGAATTAAAGTCATCAAACTATAGTATACTATTTACTATAGTAAATGCATACTCATGTTTATAATAGCACAATTCATAGTAACCAAACTATGGAACCATCCTAGATGTCCATCAACAGAGACATGGATGAAGAAAATGTGGTATATATAAAAAAAAAGTATATAAAAAAAGTATATAAAAAAGTATTTAAAAAAGTCACAAAGAAAATCAAATTATATAATTTGTAGGAAAATGGATAGAACTTGAGTGCATATGTTAAGTGAAATAAGCCAAACTCAGATGGTTGAGGGTGGTATGTTTTCTCTCATCTGTAGAAGCTAGAGAAGAAAATGGAAAAGCAAAGAGGGGGTAATTACATGAAAAGCAAAGGAAACTAGAAGAATAGGAAAGGGACCAAGGAATTGGAGGAGGGTCAGGAGGGGGATACTGACCACTTATATTACTATATTCTGTGCATGTACTAATATATTACAACAAATCCCACCATTACGTACAACTATAATGGGCCAATGAAAATGAAGCCCAAAATTGAGGAAAGACAGTTAGTGTAGAAATAGGGAATCAGGTCAAATAGAGGAAATGGAGGCCATGAAATACATCTGAATCTGGATGTTGGAGACTGCCCCTAGGAGATTGGAATGTCAATGTCTCCAGAGCCCTATTGATCACCAAGGTTACCTGCTAAGTGTCCCTTCCAAAAATCTTCAGGCAGGGAATTGCTAATTGATGCCACCTGGGCCCCTACCCTACCCTAACCCTAACCCTAACCTCCTGCCATCTGCTTCTCACCTTTTTTCTATGTATGTGTGGCAAAATATCATGTACATGACATCAAAATTGACACAAATAACAAGTGCTCATGAAATAAAATTTAAAAATGAATCCAGATACCTTTAATTCACATGATTTTAAAAGGTTCCATTTAAATTGGGTAAACAAATTAAAGTAAAATGTCTTTAAAATTACTTAATTCCCAAGTCTCTAGGTCAAATGTTGATGTCTATAAGATGCCTAATATCAGTTATTTCTAGGACTTTTCATCAACAGGAAAGAGAGAGCAGATACTTTTCAATACACTTGTCTGATATCTTGGTTTTTATAGAAAAATAAGTGAATTAGATTTGACATATATAGGATTACTTAAATGTGTTTGTTAGAGACATCTGATTAATTACAAAGTTAAAATGCTAACTGATAAGTAAAATCGAGTACTCTTAACTCCTTAAATTACATGGGGAACATACTTAAACATTATTGGTGTTTAAATTAGATTGGTAAATGAAAAGGATTTAAAATTGCTTTGTGTCATCACTAAAAACAAGGTTAATATAAATCCTAACAGGTACAATTCTATATACAAAGGGGTTTAAAAGTTTCAACTGTGTTTCAATTAGAGTACTATAAATAGCATAATATATTTCATCCTATTAAAATAGAGTAATTCATCTAAATTCAAAAATTTCATGAGTTGTTTCAAAATGTAAATGAAAAGGGGTCAACAGATAGGAAAGAGAAATATAAAAGATTAAAGGTATGGTAGTATACTTAGTAGAAGTAAAATGTTCTAGGTAAGAAAGTCTATGTGATAAAATACATGAGGTTCTAAGTAAGTGATAAAAAGTCTATGTGTAGTAAAGGACAAATTTCAACAAGCGTGTGTAACTAAGTTGGTTATATATGTGAGACAATCAGTTAAAGCTATTTAAGGTTTTTCGTAAGGTCAAATACTAACGTACTGATATAAACCAAAACTTAGTCCATATGTTAAACTGACAAGGATTTCTTAAAAACACTAATTTACTCCTAACACTGTGTTAAGTTTTATTCTTTAAAACAATTAGCCTTAAAAATTAGGTTTTGTACAATTATGGTTAAACAACTGTTAGAATATTGTACTATGTTACATAGTCTAAATTTTTTCTTTAAACTAAACTTTGTTAATATAAAAATATCAAAGTAATTGTGAAGAGGTCACACTTCTTTTTACATTAAATGTGTTCATATCTTCCAGGTATACAAGTCTTTAAAGCATAAAATACATCAAGTTGCTGTTCTGCAAACTAAACTTTTCTGTAATGGTAATTTTAAACTTATAAGAATAGCAAATTTTATTGGAAATTTATTTACATAATTTAATGTTCTATAACAGGACCTATTATCAGTAGGATATATGTAAAATTTTATGTTACTTTCTACAGTGGGATAACAATGTAAATGTATTTCTAAAAGATAATGAGAGCCTGATCTCTTTAAAGTTAATATCATAAAATGTGAAAACATAAAAGCATTTTGTCACATAAAAGGAAAATTAAAAGCTCTCTCAGCCTCTCCTTGATTTAGGTTTTGGATGTAATGTTATATCCTGTTGACTAACATTCATATAGACTCAGGAAACAATATATGTAAACCTTGTAAAATGATATTTAAAGAGGAGGCAAAGATCAGCTTCAGAGTAGAACACTTTACCTGAGATTTGTGAAGAGCCCTGCCTTGCCTGAGATAAGGCTCTGCCTCCCACCTTACTGCATGTTAGAGTGGCTACAAAATAAGCCAGACTTCAGCTTATTTAAAGTTATATTCAAAAGATTGTGTTTTGTTGTAAAATTACTGTGATCTCAAACAGGGGATATAATGTGCAGGTCTGCCAAAATTCAAGACAACTATTACACAAATGATGTTTTTACTGTTGTTAATTCCATTTCATATTTTACTTGTAAACTGTTGCCTGATTAATGTTTTGAAGAAGTGCTGCTTCAATAACTACCTAAATTAATTTGAGATAATAAGTCACCACCTATAGGACAAATAAGATTAACTAAAAGGGGGTAAATAACTATAAAGTTATAGACATTGAAGTTGAAGCCCAGTACTCTTACTTTATGACTGGTGAGACTAGTTTACTAGTTTACTGGATGTTTAAGATCAAACTTAGAGACTGAGATTCAAATAAAGGGGCCCAAAAAAAAAAAAAAAACAATATTTGGCTCTTGCCTTGAGTCAGCCTGAATTCAGGGAACAAGAGAACTTCTCTAAGGAGCTTTGCAACTCTGGGCCACACAAACTCCTGATCAGGGAGACTGATGAGATCACTGGAGGGTGGAAAGACAATCAGTGGGCTGGGGATATAGCTCAGTTGGTAGAGTGTTTGCCTCATAAGCACAATGCCCTGGGTTCAATCCCCAGTATCCCCCCACCCCCCCAAAAAAAAGGTCAATCAGTGCACCTGCTGCAGAGGGGGGGTCCTTGGAAAAGGGAGACATCCCTGATGCCTCCAAGGGAAGCCATAACATCAAGGAGATCCTACCTAGTGAATGGCACTAAAGGAGTTAAGAAGCTGCTCTCAAGTTCCATATGAGTGACACCTATGGGAACTCAGCTGACTCTTTAACAGACAGGAAGAGGTCAATTTGACCAGCTTGATCTTAAACACCTAACAAAACAGTTAGAACAAAAATAGCCATTCTTGGGCATTTAAAAAAGAAATAATATTTATACTTAATATGTCCACTTGTGTAAACTAGAATAAGTAAAGATTGGAAGCTACAAAAGAGAGATTCTTAGGTAGACGTGCCTGATAACTATCAAGAGAATCTGCCAGAGTCAGAAATTTTTACTCAGTTTAAGGCCTACATATCTTCCTAAGTTAGGCAGATAGGCTTAATCTATGTTTACTAGTATG